>NC_059177.1:58594402-58864402 GCF_019923935.1 Bubalus bubalis
TCAGTGCCACGTCCTGCAGCGTCGCTTCCCGACTGTGTGCCCTTGGGCCCGCTCATGACCTCGGGCTCCACCTCCAGAAAGTGAGTGGCAGCCCCCTCTGATGGTGAAGGGGCAGGCTCTGTGTGATGCGGGCAGGGGTGGCGCTCACGACTGCGCCTCTGGTCACCGGCCCTGCTCGGTGACCTGCGTCATTTCCCAGCACGACGAGCGTGCGCATCTCTAGTGAGAGTTCAGAGCTGCGATCTCAGCTGCACAATTTTTGGAGACTCCTTTGCACCTGACCCTGCCCTGGACACCGACCACCAGACATCCAGCAACCCCACCCTGCCCCCCACCAGGTGGCTTATAAACACCTGCAGTCTTGGAACTTGTGTCTGAACTCCTGGGTCTTCTTCGTTTGCCCTTTTTTGAAATAACAGACTAATGTATAAGAAACACACGTGTAAGTCTGTGAGGAGGATGTGTCCAAAAGCCATGGGTGTACAGGTGGTATTGTGACCCCCAGGGAGGCTCCGAGGGCCGAGACCCAGGAGACCCAGGAAAGGGACGCTGGGGCCAGCTTTGCCATCTGGCCAACCCACCCCCCTGCCCCTGCAGCCGCTCTGAGCCTCAGTTTCCTCCTCTTGAAAATGGATGTGATAAAATCATCGTCTCTGAGGAGGTTGAGTCTTGGCTTCACCGCTGCGTGGAGGTGAGTTGCCTCGGGGTGGGAAGGACTCTGAGAAGTCACTGAACATCGGAACCGGAGCACAACCAGCCTCATGGAGCCCTGAGTTGCAGCTGCTGTTATTTAGGGGTCATGATTAAAACTCCATGCAGCTCCAGTGAGGGGAGAGGTGGGAGGGCTCTAAGGCAAGGTCAGCCCGCTTATCTGGCAGCCTTTCTCTCAGGAGGGAAGGCTCTGCTGGGGCAAGATGGGTCCTTCCCAGGTGCTGCTGAGGAAGCGTCGAGCAGTCCCAGATGCCCTCCACCACCGTCATCCAGCCCCGTCTCTACTCCGACCCCCTCTGAGGGCCTGCCGCCAGAACTGGGTCCCATCTCTGCCACTTTTTGCTGTGCGGTTTCAGGCAAGTCACTTGCCCTCTCTGAGTTCTGTTTCCTCCATTGTAAAGGAAGGAAAGAAACGAAATGATGCAGCAACCGCCCTGCCCCTAAACCCAGTGGGTCTGAGAGCCCAGAGAGACTGGGAGGAAGAGAACGGCCCTCTGAGCTGTCAGCCATGGGGCAGGGCCTTCCTACCCCTTGTCTTATGTGATCAACCCAGCGAGGAAGTTAGGAATTGCTGAAGAGCCAAGACTGCAGTCAGACCGCCCTGGTGTGCCACCCACCAGCTGTGTGACCCTCAGCGGGTGTTGAACCTCTGGCTTTGGTTTCCTCTTCTGTAAAATCTTGTATCTCACTGAGGTTGTTACAAGGATTATAATGCACATAAAAATTATATATGTGTATAAAGAATTTATATATATAAAGTGTATATATTATGTGTGTCTATGTAGATATATATGCCTGGTGGCTCAACTGATAAAGAATCCGCCTGCAATGTGGGAGACCTGTGTTCGATCCCCGGGTTGGGAAGATCCCCTGGAGAAGGGAAAGGCTACCCACTCCAGTACTCTGGCCTGGAGAATTCCAGGGACTGTATAGTCCATGGGGTCACAGAGTCGGACATGACTGAGCGACTTCACTTGCAATACACGTATGAAGTAGGTTTGAAATTCCTGATTTACGAATGAGGAAACAGACTGATCCAAAGTGCGTCTATGGGGAGACGATGGAAGCGACCACCCGTCGTCACCGCGAGGTGACTCGCCTGCTGCCACGCACTGGCCTCCTCAGTGGCTCTTGATCACACACAGCGCATTCTGCCTCAGGACCCTGGCTCTAGGTCTTCCCTCTGCCTGGTTGCTCCTCCCCAGATCCTCCACCATACGGGTCTCAGCCCACGCGTGCCCTCTCTGACCACCCCCTCCCCGTGTGGGTGGGCTTCCCTTCTCTCACCTCCCTCTCCCTCCCGCCTTTTGCTTTATTTTTATCCTGATCCTTATTACCATGCAAAATTATAGCTGACCATGCTGACTTCCTGTTTCCTCCTTAGAACGTAAACAAGGCGTTTTCATGAATGAATGAGGGCAGATACTTGGCCTTATTCACATTGGGTTGCCAATCCCTGAGCTGTTGGAATGAGTGAGTGGGTGAATGAATGAGGGGACCCCACAGTTGAGCAGAGATTCGCCCCCAGGATATGGCCAGCGATTGATAACCAGCCATGCACTGGGGTGGCTGCTCTGTGTGGTAAGCCCTCCTGGCACCCCGTGACATGGCTGTGATGATCCCATTTTACAGCAGCGTAGATCAAGTCTCCCAGAGAGAAGCAGCTTGCCCGGGGTCTCAGGGCCTTTGGGAGGCAGAGCCAGTCTGGGAATCAGCCTGCCTGACTCCAGGGCGCCAGCTCCGTGCACTCCGTGACTCGAACGTCTCCGGGTCAAAGACAGAGAGAAGCCACCCCCACCCCGGGAAGCAGCAGCGCGTGCATTTTAGCAACGGATTTCCAGGTTTGGAGCGCTCTCCGCCTGCTGGGTGACTTTGCAGCGAGGGCGCCGCGGGGCGGCCGCGCCTGATGCTGCGGTTGCCATGGCGACGAGCGCCTCGGCGATTGGTCCAGCTCGGCCCGCACTACGTTGCTCCAGGGGCGCGGGGGAGCCTCTGCGCCGGCCCCTCCTCCGGATGCTGTTCCCCCCCACCAGCCCTCCCCAACCCACGCGCCCCGCCACCCCGGATGTGCGGCAGGGCCCAAGCCCGAGGTGGTCCCAGGTAGCCGCGAGGCCAGGCTCCCGCCCAGCCTGGCAACCACGGTGACCCGACGTCCTCGCAGGCTCCCGGGCACCATGTGAGCCCTGCGTGCCTGGGTCCTCCGGAGCCTGCGACTGCCACCCCCTGCTTCTGCCCAGCCTCCGCGGAGGAGTGCGCCACCCCCGGGAATGTGACTCGCCCGCGATTTAATTTTATTCCCTTCCACTTCTCGCCTGAGCATCGCTCTGCTCCTCTAACCACATAGAGCCTTCCCAGCTGGAGAGGGAGAGAGAAGGGAAAACTGCCCACCCCCTCCAGACAGGATGGCGTGCAGAAGACGCTATTTGTGAGTATTTGTGGCAGGTTTATGCCTGGAACTTGAGGCCAAAAGGGCCGCAGCCCAGCTGGGAACTGGAGCCCGGGCCCTCTGGGGGGAGGGGGGTTTTGCCGTGCAGGTGGCTTGCAGAGGGAGCTGGCCACCAGGCTTAGATGCCAGCATTTGTCCCCTGCAGTGGACGTGTTTGTCGGTGGTCATGATTGGGGGAGGAGGCTGTTAGCAGGACTCTGTTGGGCTGTGAAATTCCCCGTCTCTGAGGGCTGATCGCCCCCCCAAATCTACGTATGGGGTCCCCAGACCAGCTGCTACCATGTTGGTGTCTGGTTCAGCCCTCCCGTGTCCATTTGGAAATGGCTTCTCGTGTCCGGCTCTGCCGTGATCAGCCCTTCAGCCGTGGCTGATGCAAGGTTGGCAGGAAGGTCAGGGTGGGACAGGGTGCCGTGCCCTCCGGGGACGGGTGAAGGTCCAGCCTGCCCTCCTGAGCGGGGATCGCCAGTGGCACCCCGTAATACCCAGGTGTGCCGTGGGCCAGCGGCAAAGCACCTGTCTGCTGGGCCCCAGGCCCGCGGCAGTCCGTGAACGTCTGCACGGGGCGGTGACATCACGGGTCCGGGTATTTATGGAAAGCCGAGCCCGCGCCTCCTGGGACGTCGGATGAGGATGCCAGCTTCCCTCGCAGTTCTCTGGGGCTCTACGGCATTCTGGGTTCAGCAGCTGGGTCTCTGGCCTTGCAGGACCCCTCCTCTGGGACTGGGGACTGTGAGTCTCCTCCTGCCATGGGCATTTGGGGGCTGTGCAGTGACCTCAGACCCTGTGAGGTCAGAGGGCAGAGCTGGGCCCTCAGGCTGGGCTCAGTCCCCAGGACTCGAAAGCCCGGGTTGGGGGGGGTTCCTGGAGCATCATGTGGGGGGACCCCTGGAGGCACTCCAAGGCCTCAGACCCCCCTACACCTTGACAAGGGCCCCTGGAGCCCAAGCGAAGCGGCACCCACTGTTCTCCACCCGGGCCAGATGGCGCGCTCACTCGCGGAGCTGGACGAGAGGAGGCGGCGCTCCTGCCGCTGTGCTATCAGCAGGCCCAGGTGGGGCCCTGGGGCGAGGAAGGCGGCGGACTCTGTGGTTTGCTGTGATGCTCGTTTGCCTTTTAAGTGGAGAAGCCCACGGCTTGGTTTCCTGATGGGAGCCGATCAGTCCGGGTTCTCACCCCGTGTCCCTGCTTTTTTTTTTTTGGAAACAAATAGTAAATCCTTCCCCGGCACGGAGCCTCCGCTGTTGCTGGGAACAGGCCTTCCCCCAACCCCTGAGACTCCCCCTTTCTCCTGCCTCCTTTGCCTGGGCCCGGGAGCCTGAGGTCAGAGAAGTTCTCTAGTCTCAGGGGCTGTGAAACCTGGGGGAGGGAGGTCTCCAAGGTGGAATCTGTGCAGCAGCCTCTGGACTCCCATTCTAGAGATGGGACAACTGAGGCTAAGCAAATCCCCGGGAAACTTGGAGTGCCCCGGCTCGAGGTGTGTGTTGGAGGTAGGGGGTGCGTTTCAGCCCAGCTCTGCATTAGAATCACTGGGGAATGCTTTAAGACTCCCGTGTCCTGGCTTCTGGGTCCTGGGAGGGGTGCAGCCTCAGGAACGTTGCGGTTCTCCCCACGTGATTTTGATGCTCAGCTGTGGGTGATGTTCGCGGATGCGGCCTCTTCCCTCGGCACAGCTCCGGGTCCTGCCCGATTGTGATTTGTGAGCACACAGCTGCCATTCCAGTTCCAGGACCCCTCCCCGTTACCAGTACAGACTCGCTCTGTCTGCTGGGAGCCCAGGAGTCTGCACTGGAACACACGGCCCCTAGCAGAGCTCGCCAACCATGCCTGTCTCCCCCACTCGCCTGGGAGGGGGGCTGGACTGTGGGGAGGGAAGATCGGGCTCCCCCTCTATGACCGTGGGCCCTTCCTCACCGCCCTGGCTTTCAAGCTCCCACAGTTTGGCAGCAGGACACCCAGGCTTCCCCCACGTGCCGCCTCCAAGCCCATGGGCACCAGAGGTTGCAGAGAGACTGGGGAGGGGGTGACTGAAGTCGGGGGGGGGGCCTGTTTTGCAGAAAGACTTGCAGACCAGAACCGGGGCTCTCCTGGCACCTGCAGCGTGATCCCTGGGCTTGCAGCGTGGGGGATGGAATGTCTCTAGATGCTTGACTTTCAGGGCCTGGAGGCCCCAGCCCAGGACAACCGCAGCCACCGTCAGGGCTGCGCTATTTGGCTTCGCGGCTTCTCACGCCCCTCGCCTCCGTGGTTCTCACCCGTGCTGTGAAATGGGGGGTTCATGATCCCATTTTACAGAGGAAGAGACTGAGGTCAGAGAAAGGTAGACCACTAGACTGAAGTCTCGTGGCAGCCTCCAGCCCCGTGCTCAGCGGTACGTCCCACCCCCAGTGCGCTGCACACACAGCCGACCTGGACAGACTTGCTGCAGGAGGAGCCCTGCCCCCGGCCCACCGGCCCCTTCCCCGCCTCCCTGTCCGGCGGCCTCTTCCCCTCCACCCGCTGGGCCCCAAAGAAAGCTTGGGCATCTGGACTCTGTTGTTGAGAGGGGGCAGGTTCCCACCTGGGAGCGCCAACAGACGGAGCCGGCCCTAAGTAGACGGGACGGTGGATGACATGGTGAGCAGAAGAAGATTTATTAATGAAATGGGGAAATCGTGAAGCGTCCAGGATCAGTTCCTTAATCAACTTTGCTAGCAACCAAGCCCAGGCCTACACTGAAAGCTTAATTAACAGTGTCTTAATTAAGGTCGGCCCCTCCCGACTGTAGCTACACTTTCCCGGCGCGTCACTTCCTGCTCCGTGAACACAGGAGGCCGGGCTGCAGGAGTTTGCAGTGGGCGTGCGAGACCCTCGGGGCTGCTGGGGAGCAGGGGTGCTCGTTTGTAATTTACCCATCCGCTCACTCATTCATTCACTCTGCCTGGGGCCACCAACTCTAGATGGCAGGTGCCACCCTAAAAACATCCCCCAGCGCCTTCCCCGCCCAGCACTGCCTCTGTCCGATGCGCGCTGTGTCCCCCTCACAGGCTGGTTGGTCCATTCTGGCCACTGGAGTGTCCGCTGTGCCAGGGCAGAGGGGCTGACCGTGTGTTAGCTGTTGCGTGTCCTGCACCTCGAAAAGTACTGGGTGTATAGTGATTGCTCGGTAAGTCTTCTTTGATTAATGAATGATGGACCCTGTGCCCGGCACTGCCCTAAGCTAAGAGGTACTGTTGTGTTGTAGACTCTTTGTGACCCCATGGACTGTAGCCCACCAGGCTCCTTTGTCCGTGGGATTCTCCAGGCAAGAACACTGGAGTGGGCTGCTATGCCCTCCTCCAGGGGATCTTCCCGACCCGGGGATCGAACCCGGGTGTCCTGTGTCTCCTGTGTCGGCCGCCGGGCTCTTTAGCACTGAGCCACCTGGGAAGCAAGAGGGTGCAGAGCCCAGTGAGACAGACGGTGATCCTGTGGGCCGTGAACAGACCGTGTCGGTGCAGAGGCCACGGGCCAGACAGGACGACAGCCAGAGACGGGGAGGGTTCCCACGCCCCACAGCGGCTGGAGGCTGAAGGGGTGCTCATCAGGGAGGGGAGGGCGCTCCAGGCGTGCAGGCCTCGGGCCTAGGGTTGCAAGCCTTCTGCAGGCACTGGCTCATTGACCTTCACGGTGACCCTGGGGGGTGGAGCTGTCTCTGTCCCCTCTGTACAAACGGTGCAGCCGAGTCACCGAATAACCCCGGGAGGGGTGGCGCTGGGGTTGGACCCCGACGGGTGGCCCCAGAGCCCCGCTCTGTGATGTTCCGACGGCTTTACTGAAAGTGATGGTGTCTGGCCCACGCCCCACGCCCCGAGTGTGAGCGAGAGGAGGTGAGAGGTGAGACCAGAGGTACAGGCGGGGCCGGGACAGGAGGCATCTTGCCCCCAGGAGGCGTCTTGCCCCCAGGAGGGGCCCCCCTTGCAAGCAGAAGCCATGGGACCCACAGAGGCTTCTGATCCGCGGTGGGGGCTGCAGTTCCCATGCCGGACCGTGAAGGGAAGTTGGGGGTGGGCAGGGCTCTCAGCCATCCTTTCTGGCGCCCGCGCTCCAGAGGGCAGCAGGTTCCCAACCCAGGCCATCAGGAGCCACTCCTGCTGGTCTGCTCGGGGCTTGGCCGGGGGCCAGGGTGGCCCCGGGGAAGTTCCGGGTTGTGGTCTGCAGGCAGCTCTGTGCCCAGGTAGGAGAGACCCTTCCTCTCCCCACCTCTCATCTGACTCCAACCTCCAGTCAAGTCTGGGGCCCGGAGGCCTGCACAGGACCCCTGGCTGGCCACGGGGGACACACCCAGCCAGGGTCGGGCTGGGGCACGTCCTGGCGGGCGGCCCTTCTCAAGGCCTGCTGCTTTTCCGGGGGCCTGAGTCCGCCCCTCGCCCTGCCGCCCAGCTGCCCACTGGCTCCTGCTCTCTCTCCCCTCCGTCCACCCCCACCCCGCGGTCTCCGAGGCCCTGGCCCTCCCTGGAGCTGCCCGAGCAGGACTCGGACACTGCCCTCCAGCTCCACCCCTGGCCCGCTGGGTGACCCTGGGCCAGCCTCTTGCCCTCTCTGGCCCTGTGACATCCTCTGAATCCAGAGCGGCAGAGTCAGCTCTGGATGGTGCGGGTTGGGCAGACTCAAACGGGAGGCCGAAGCGAGGGGCTGGAGCTCGCAGAAGTCGGCGCTGAGCTTGGACATTCTAGCTCTTTCACACTCGCCCCATTCCATGCACGGCTTGTGGTCCCTGGGGGCTCATCATCCCCCGGACACACAGCAGATACGCCGAGTCCTGCCTGCCCTGTGGGGATCACCCGTGCTGGCCCCCTGCCAGGGGGTCCCCTTTCTCCCCACCCCTCGGACCCTGAGATCCAGTCGTGCCCCTCTCTCAACTGCCCAGGGGAGCCCTGGGTCCTGGTCCTCCCGTCTGCCCAGGGGAGCCCTGGGTCCTGGTCCTCCCGTCTGCCCAGGGGAGCCCTGGGCCCTGGTCCTCCCGTCTGCACAGGGGAGCCCTGGGCCCCGGCCCCTCTGCACAGGGGAGCCCTGGGCCCCGGCCCCTCTGCACAGGGGAGCCCTGGGCCCCGGTCCCTCTGCACAGGGGAGCCCTGGGCCCCGGTCCCTCTGCACAGGGGAGCCCTGGGCCCCGGTCCCTCTGCACAGGGGAGCCCTGGGCCCTGGTCCTCCCCTCTGCACAGGGGAGCCCTGGGCCCTGGTCCTCGCATCTGCACAGGGGAGCCCTGGGCCCCGGCCCCTCTGCACAGGGGAGCCCTGGGCCCCGGCCCCTCTGCACAGGGGAGCCCTGGGCCCCGGTCCCTCTGCACAGGGGAGCCCTGGGCCCCGGTCCCTCTGCACAGGGGAGCCCTGGGCCCTGGCCCCTCTGCACAGGGGAGCCTCTGGCAGCACCCGGGGCCTGGGAGCCTTCCAGGCAAGGCCCGGCCTCTGTTTGCCGGCATCTGTGTAGGCCCAGGCAGGTCATCTGTAACCTTCTGTTTTAAAATTGTGGTAACATACACGTAACAGAAGAATGGCCGGTTCAGCCGTCTGTAAGTGGGCAGTTCAGGGTAGTAAGAACATTCACAGTGTTTCACGACCGTCACCGCCATCCGTCTCCAGAACCTTCTCATCTTCCCAGACTGAGACTCGGTCCCCGTAAAACACTCACTCCCCTTCCCTGCCCCAACGTTGGGCACCCACCGTCCTACCCTCTGTCTCTGGATTCAGCCGCTCTGAGGGCCCGTGTAAGTGGAACCCTGTAGCGTCTGTCTTTCTGTGGTTACTTCGCTGAGCACGTTTTCAAGGTCCATCCATGTTTGCAGCCTGTGTCAGGATTTCCTTCCTTTTAAGGCTGAAATATTCCATTGTGCGTCTGGACCACACTTTGTTGATCCGTTCGTCTGTCTCTGGACACCTGTTTCCTTCCGCTTTTGGCTGCTGTGAATAGCGCTGGTGTGAACATGGGGATGCCAGTGCATCCCTGAGACCCTGCTCTCAGCTCCTCTGTGTGTATGCCCAGAAGTGGAATTCCCGGATCCTCTGGAAACTGTTGAACTTTTTTTGGAGGAACCTCCTTGCTGTTTTTCCACCACAGCTGCACCGTTTTACATTCCCACCAACATTGCACACGGATTCCACATCTTTGCGCACACTTGCCATTTTGATTTTGGGTGGTTTGTTTTTGTAATAGGAATTCTTGTTGTGTGAAGTAGCACCTTATGGTGCTTTTGATTCACTCCTTCTTGAATAAAGGCAGCTGGGAGTGGTGAGGTTCAGCCTCCTTCTCTGCTGTCGGACCACGCAGCCCCGAGGACCCCCGATGTTGACTGGGGGGCCTGGGCCCGCTGGACGCCTGCCGACGCCCCTGCTGCCTTTGTGGGAGCTTCTGTCCCAGATCAGGGTGGGTGGGAGGGACGTGGGGCTCAGGCCTCCCGCCAGAGCCCAGTCCTCCAGCTCGTCAGTAGCCCAGCCGTTGGGTCCTTGGGGGTGCCTGGCTCACGGTGCGTGCTCCGAAGTTTTAACTCACACCGGTAACCCCTGCTTCCGTCTTTCCTGGATGTGCCTTGTTTATTCCTGTAACCGAGAGACGATTCACTGGCGTGTTGCAGCGCCGTCCGCACACACTGCAAGGCCAGCCCCTCTCCGGCTCCTCGGCCCCGAGGCCACCGCCGAGTGCGGTTTTGTGGGGTCTCCCTGGGGAAGTGCTGTGCGCAGATGGAAGCGCTCCAGTACTGAAGAGGCTCTTCCATGAGGCCAGGTACACCGAGCGGAGTTCCCAGTCTCGGCTCTGCAGTTCCGGATTTGGGGCACCCTGAGGGGGTGGGGTGACCATCCAGCCCGTGAAGGAGGCGACATTCTCCCTCTGGTGGAGACCCTGACCGGTGGCTGGCACAGTGGCCTCCATGGAGGAAGCAAAGCCACGGCAGGAGTGGGGATGTGGGAAGGACTGGCCCTGGGCACCCAAGGTTCCCATCCCACAGGCCTCCCAGCCGCCCGTGTGTCCTGGGCCAGCCGGCCCTCCAGATCAGTTGCGTCGGCACCTTTGTGAGCTCCTGTCCAGCACGGGGCCTGAGGACAGCAACCCTGCCCAAAAGGAGGCGGACGCAGGTGGAGCAGCCACAACGGGGCGGACGGTGTGCCCTGAGCTTTCAGCAGGGGCCGCCGGACGCGTGGGTGGCCTTCGGGGCAGACACGGGGAGAGGCGTCTGGGCAGCGGGCCGGGGAAGCCCACTCCCTACAGTGTGGGGGCCAGGCCTACATGGCTGAGACCCACGAGGCTCTCCACAGACCCTCGGGGAAGTGACCTGGGCCCAGCCCTCACTCCACGAGATACTTCCACCACTGGACGCGTTCCCGTGGCCATCACGTCACACCCAGCGGCTTTTCCAGGAACGCGGCTGCTCTCCTCACAGTCGCGGGAAGATCCGATGCTGATACGTCCGGAGCTCTGCCAAGAGCTGCCGCCATGCGGAGCCTCGCATCACCAAGGGCAGCGTCCCTTGTGGCCCCGGGTCGGGAGCCAGGCCGTGCATCCGCCTGGGATCCTAGCCGCTGTCACCTTGGGGGCGGGAGACTGACCTCGTCCCCGCGCACGCGCCACGGACGGGCCGGCCACCCCGTGACCTGCTTCCCTGTCTTCTCTGTGCTGCCACAGCTGAGGCCATCTGTTGATTTTTGTCTCATAACGTGTGGAGAGAGATGATGTGACTTATGGACGTCGTTTCGGACCAGAGAAGGTGCAGCACGGGTTTCGGTGCTAAAGATGGTGGGGGGTGGACGAGGACTCTGGGGATGGAATTTCTGTGCGTCTTGTCGTGAGCCTGCACGTCAAAGTGCATGGAATTAAGTACGCGCGCGCTCACGCGCACACACACACACGCGCGCACGCGCGAGTGGGTGTGGCACAGGAAGTCTGTCTACGATGGTGGACGGTAGTGTTGGCGACGTGATGGAGACGTTGTCCTGGAGTTCTGCAGGGCCGTTGCCTTCGGGAAAAATAGGGCAAAGTGCAGACAGCATCTCTCTGGGCTATTTTTAACAACTACCGGTGAATCTACAGTTAATCTCAAAAATAAAAGTTTCACTGAAAACAAAGGCTGGGGGCAGGTGTTGGGTCTGATGAGCTGGTCACTTGGTGACTGTGGGGCAGGAAGGCCAGTGACCACCGTCCACCGCGTCTCAGTCCCTCTGTGCGAGGCCTCCCTGACAGGGATCCCTGGTCCTGCAGGCTGAAACCCACCGGCTTCCGCCCTTGAGCTGCCAGCTGAGGCCTGGTTGGCCCCCGGCGCTGAGTTGGAGACCTTGGAGCAGGGTCTCGTCCACCCTCTGCAGACCCCGACCCGGAGCCGGGACCCCGCCTGCCCGCCCACCCCCGGGCTCTCCTGGGCCTGCAGGCCTGCCCGGGACAACAGCGCAGTGTTTATGCGGGCGTGGCTCTCCCACCCGCGGTCCCCGGGTCCAGGAGCTGGGACAGACACTGGCCATTCCCCCCAGTGCCATCTTGGAGACTAAAGTGAGCTCAGCCTACCAGGACTCATAGGTGAGGGGAGCGAGGGCTTTGTCGCGTCTGTCTTCCTGCACACGGGCTGCGCGGCGGGCCGGCTTCTGTCATGTGGAGGCGGCGCAGATTGCAGGGCAGACGGGGTGGAGCTGGTGGGGCTGGGGACCAAGGGGCGGAAGCCAGCCCGGGTGGGGTGCCAGCTCAGGCTCCCCCAGACCTGAAGGCCAGGCTCCCCGGATGGACCTGGCGGGGGGCCTGGCCTTCCTTCCTGTTTATCCAATGTCCTGGAGATGAGCTGGGAACCTAAGGGCTCCAGGTGCCTGAGATACCCCGTGCTCCCCGTCCTGGGCGCGCCTGACCCCATGGGGTCCCCGGGAGAGGGTCCCATCGGAACAGCCCCCGGCTCTGTGCGCGACGGTTGGGGCGTGGCTAATTGCAAGATGTACTGGCCTCGTCGGTTTTGCCCCTTGTCAACACGGTCCCTGCGTCTGTCTGGAATGGCTGATGACGGAAGGGACATATTTGTCAACAGCCTGGCTCTTGCAGGGCTTGCTGGGCCAGGATAACCGAGCATCTGCTCAAATTTGCTCTGTTCCTGATTCTGGTCCAGGGGCCACGGCCACAGGCGCCTCCGAGTCCCTCCAATCCCCCATCCTTGGCCTGGCTTCAGTCCCTGACCGGCTCTGGGGCTGCTGAGTGATCAGGGCAACTCAGAGGAGCCCCCCAAAACTGGCTGCGCCCAGGAGAAGTGGGGGCCGAGGCACTGAGATGATCAGGCTGATTTCCAGTGCCTCCCTCTGCCTTAGGAGCTTCCGGATGGACCCCTTATCTGCCGCCCAGAGGCTGTGTGGCTTGCGTCGTCACCTCTCTGAGCCTCGGGGCTTTTCTCTGTACCGTGGAGCCAATCATTGCAACTTTGTTGGGTGGTGATAAGGACTCAGTGATGCGGTAAAGTGCAGGGCGGATCCGTACTTACACGTATCCTTGGCCCCTTCCTCCCCTGGACTCTGAACACGGGACAGGCTGGGACCTCAGAGACACGGTCCGGGGGGGAGTAAGGGAACCAGGGGGGCGGAGGGAGTGTAAACCAGAAGTCTCCGGGTTGCAAAGGTCAGAAACCCAAGTCAGAAGGGGTTTTAACGGTCACTGTCGGTGACCAGTCCGGGGTCAGGCTTCGGTGTGGCTGGGAGTCTGGGGGCTCGGACACTCATTGCCATCTCCTCCTTGCCTTCCTCCTGGTGTGTGTTCTCAGGACCCCTCTGGTCCCACTGGTCAGCCGCAGGGTTCATGACCTTCCTGAGACCCCCATGCCCAGAGGAGGTTGGCTATGCGGTGATCGGCCAGGCCTGGAGTGGGCGGACGGGGTCAGCTCCGTCTCAGCCACTGCATTGTGTGTTCAGGATGGGGTTCAGATGTGTGTTTCTGGGCAGGGGTGGGCAGTAAACCGAGGCTGGAGACAGCCCACCGGCCATGCTTGGGGTCAGAGGGCAGTGCGCCGAGCTGGTGGCCTCAGCTCAGCGCCGGGCGATGCACTCAGCCGGGTGCGCGGGAGACAAGTGCTCGGCCGGGCGGCTGGCCCCTGGCCCCAGCACACAGCCTGGAGTCACAGACCCGAGTTCCGCGCTCAGCGGCAGGGAGGAGAGGGATTGTGGCTGCTCGTGTTGGGTAAATCCACAGGACCCTGACGCTAGGGATCTGGCTGACGGACCCCCCCCCCCCCGACCTCGAATCTTTCCCATCTCCCTCTTGCTTAGCCAGCTGGGACCTGACCTATAAATGAGAATCTTTGCCCCCGTTACTGCACCTTCCCTCTCTCCCCTGTGGTATATACTCAACATTTTTCAAAAGCCCAAAAGCGGCCTGGGGCAGTGTGTGTTATCCAGGGAAACTCACCATCTGTTTCAGATCCATGTCCCATCCTTCCCCCAGCACCTGCGGGAGGGGTACCCTCCCTGGGCTGTGCTGAGCCTCCTGGGGGGCGGCTGAGCCCCGTGTCCCGTCTATGAGATGGGCTGTTCCCCGCCCCTGATGGACCGCAGGGAGCGCGTGGGTGCTGGGGTAAGGGCGGTGTCCCCCCAGGGTGGGGGCGCTGACGGGGGGGTGGTTCGCACCCCCGCGCTGGTCAGTCATGGCTCCCAGTCGCCCTGGAGGCCGAGCAGGACCCGGGGCCTGTCCACGGGCGGGAGGGCTGAGACTGGGGGAACACGCAGCTCCCTGCAAAGCCCTGGGTGAGGCTGGTCCTGGGTTCCGCTGACATGTCTCAGCCCTTGGGTGCCCCTCTGTCCTGGTCTCAGGAGCCTTCCACCGCCAGAGCCCGTGGGCAGCCTCGTGCCTCCATCCTGCCCTTGTTCCAGACACGTGCCCTGGCCAGCCATCAGCCCGTGGCCAGGTGTCCTGGCCGGGACCCCCAGGTGCAGAAGGCTCAGGATGGCAGAGAGGGCGGGCAGTCCGCAGGGTGGCCAGTGGAAGGCGGGGCTGGAGCTGGGCTTGGGGACAGCGGGGCTGTGACCCTCCCCTGCGGCCACGTCCGTTCCTCTCACCCCAGATCTTGGGGTTCCCGCCCCTGCTGCCTCCCCACCCCCTCGGTCACCCTCTCTGTTCACACGCTGGCTACTGCCCACCTTTGTCCTTCTATACCCAGCTTTCCCACCAGGCTGTCGCCAGCGTGGGTCCGCCTGGCCCGCTGCTGGGTGCCCCCGGGCCGGGCAGCCGCAGCATCCGTGAGTGAGGGATGCCCCGCATTGTCGTCTTCAGCCTGAAGTTTGTTTCTCTCCTCCTTTCATCCAAAAGTGTGTCTGGAAGGTGCCCCCTCACTGGGCCCAGGCTGGGTGAGGCAGGGGCGATGGAAAAAGCTGGGGGAGTCTGAGCGGCTGACGGAGCACGGTGCTTGGGGTGCCCGCTGCAGGCTGGCCCGGGCCGGGAGCGGTGGGGTGAGGAAGGCATCGCAGGCGTTGCAGGCCATGGAGCCCTGGCCCTGGCTTGGGGGTCAGGGTGGGTTGGCCCTGCCATCACGAAGACGGGCCCCTCCACTGTGGGAGCTCCCCGAGAGGAGCCACAGAATGGGGGACCACCAGCTCGGTGTGTGTGCAGACTGCAGGGGAGGTCAGAGGCTGCCACGTTCCCCAGGATGCCACCCCATCCACCCACTGGGCCCTGCGCCCCTGGGGCTCAGCCCGCCAGCTGGCTAAAGACACAACCTCCGCTCCTCAGCTGCAGCCGCCCCATGGGCTGAGGGCACTGAGGCCTCCTGCCCAGGCCCGGCCGTCCGCCAGGAGAGCTCTCCGCATCCCGAGCACAAACAGACATGTGGGGACCGGGCGTCTCGGCACCTCGGAGCCCCTGAAACAGGCACCCCCACTCCTCAGCCCTCAGGCTGAGCTCTCTTCGTCCCGGTGAACAGAGCGGGGTGGGTTAGGGCTCCCCGAGTGTCCAGGGACCAGCACGGCCGGGGGTCTGGGGGCTGCCCGCCCCCACGACTCTGCCTGCAGGCACCCACTAAGGCTTCAGGTCCTTCTGCAGCCCTGGAGAAAGCATCCCCCCGCCCCGAGCTGGGGTCTGCCTCCAGCTGCTGCGGGCGAGGTCCCTGGGCAGCTGTGTGAACCCAGCCCCTGTCCCCTCCCCTCCCCACCCACCACCCCGTCCATCCGCCCCGCAGTCAGGGCGCCCAGCTTGCTCCTCTGCAGGGTGGATGCCAGCTGCTAACAGCATTGCCCCGGGGCGTCTGGAAGGACGGGCCCAGGTGGCCCGGTGCCCGGACTCAGCACAGGCACCTCACTGTTCCCAGCGCCCCCACCCCCGCCCACCCCCGCCTCCGTTTCGTGGTGAGGTTTACCTGGAAACACCCAGATCCAGTGGGTTCTAGAAATAGTCCTCGTTTTTAATTTTCATTCAGCTAAGGTACATTAACACAGCTCGCTTACAGGAAGGGAGGCAAATGCAAACAGAAAGACCTTGGCAGAGTCTCGTTGACTGTGGGTGTCCAGCGCAGGCCTTGGGGACACATCCCTGCCTGACTCTTGCTTGTCGTGACCCTGAGACCAGCCAGGAGCTCCCGGCCGGTCACGGGAGGGTCTGTGTACACATATGTGCCGTGCACACGTGTGTGTGTGTGATGGTTGGGAGCTGTCTGTTTTTGAAAATTGAAATATAGTTGATTTTTAATGGGCTTCCCAGGTGGCTCGGTGGTAAAGAATCCATCTGCAAGCAGGTGACACGGACTCGATTCCTGGGTTGGGAAGATCCCCTGGAGGAGGAAATGGCAACCCACTCCAGTGTTCTTGCCTGGAGAATCCCATGGACAGAGGGGCCTGGCGGGCCAGAGTCCAGGGGCTCCCGAAGAGTCAGGCACGACTTAGCGCCTTAACAACAGCGGAGCTGATTCACAGTGCCGTCACGTAGGTCGAGAGGCGTCTCGTGTGTGTGTCAGGCCGTGTGAGGTCAGTGTGGCTCTGAGAGCGGCTTGGTGTTGGGCGTGCTGTCCAGCAGGCCGCAGGTTGGTCTCAGAAGGGGAGGTGGCCCCTTCACAGTCCACGGCCAGCTTGGCCAGGACAGCGGGTGGCGTCCACTGTGCCCTCTGGCCAGGCAGGTTCCTCCAGCCTCACCCTGCTGTGGAACGGGGGCTGCCCTTCACCCCACACCCAGAGGGGCTGTGGCCCCGGGGGCCGCCCTTCCCCTGAGTCAGACTTCACCGTGTTCCTGACTGCTTGTGTTTGCACTAGGAATTTCTGTGGGGAGGCCCGGAAGCTCGTGGTGGGCACTCCCTGAGGGGCAGAAGCCTCCCTGGGATGCAGGTGGACGCGGGACCTCTGGGAGGGGGACTTTCCTCTGGGTATCTGTTTGTGTTGTGTTTTTGAGCCACGAGAGTGCCCTACTCTTTCATTTATTTTTGGCTGTGCTGTGTCTTCACCGTGGCCTAGCTGCCCCGTGGCTTGTGGGAGCTTAGTTCCCGGACCAGGGATTGAACCGCGTCCACTGCAGTGGCAAGCGGATTTTTCACCCCTGGATCACCACGCATTACTTATTTGAAAAGTGTATAAAATGGTGGATTTGGGGTGAGCTGGCTTGTTTTCTGGGGATCTGATGGAACACCACCGCCCCGCCAGTGGACGCCCGCCCTCAGATGTGGAGGGTGAGTGGGGTCAGGATGTCCTGGTTGGGGTCAGCTGCCTAACGGCTGCAGATGGTGGAGACCCTGGAGCAGAGGGCGGGGGACCCAGGTCAGGATGGAGGTGGGGCTGCTTGCCAGCTGGGCGGCCTCAGGCAGGTCTCAGCCTGTCTCAGCCTCGGTTTCCACGTCTGTAAAATGGGAGCTGTAGCAACAGGTCCCCAGGCAGACCCGAGGAGGAGTGTCTGAAGAGGGGTGCTGCACGGTCTGACCCCCACCCCAGCTGGTCTGGACTGAGGCATCTCTGCCCCCTGACCGTCAGCAAATCAGGTCCGGGGTGTCAGGATGGCTCCACACCCAAGGCCACAGGTCTGGCCAGGCTCCCAGCCACGTGGCAAGGCTCCAGCCCGCGCCTAGCAGCCAGGGAGGCTGGACACGCCCTGGCCGGCGGCCCCGGACCCCCGGCCAGTGTCTGCCTCAGCAAGAGAGTCCTGGTGGGAGACTCAGGGTCACGGAAGCTGGGGTTTCAGGGTGCTCCCAGCAAGCGAGTGCGGCCAGGGGCTCCCTGTCCAAGCCTCCGTCCCTGCGGCAGGTTCCCAGCCTGGTGCCCCGTGGCCCATCTTGCCCCCTCCGGGACCCTCCCCTGAACAAGGCCGGACCCTGGCTGTGCTGACCCCCTGCACCCCACCCTGCGGAGCCGAGGCCTGGGCTCAGAGTCACCGCTTCCGCAGACTCTTCTGAGCAGGGGCGGAGGGGAGCCCCGCCGTGGCCCCCTTGTCTGGCACACCTGGTGGGAGTGCCCGCCTTCCTGGAGACGGGCATGGTGCCCACACCGGATCTCACCCAGGGCCCCTGCCCACCACCCGAACTCCCTTTCCACACTGAAGTTCTGAGGCCCAAGGTCCTGGGCAGGGACATCCCTCCCCGGGCAGCAGAGGGTTTCCTAGACTCCTGGCAGGCCAGAGGGCGTGGAGGCCAGCCCGAGGACAGTCACCCCGTGTGCCCATGGGCAGGGCTGTCCGAGGCCCAGAGCCAGCACAGGAAGGCCGGGTGGGTGGGCAGGGCCTCTGTGGCTTTCTCCGAGGGGGGCTGGGCCGGGTGCTGGGGGCCTGGGCAGGGTAGCTGGCCACGGAGGCTGGTTTTCGTGGCGCTCCCCCAGGTCCCTGCCCCGTTGGCTCCCGAGAGCCGCCCTGGACTCTCCGGGGCAGGCGGCAGCCCCATTCCACAGACCAGGAGCCTGGGGCTGAGATGAGCCGAGAGGGGCACCCGGGGGGCAGCGTGGGGCAGTGGCCCCACCCGCGGGGAGGTCGGACAGGCCCTCAGGGCAGCCTGCCCCCCTTCCCCTCTCTGCACCCCACCCCGGACCCCCAGAGCAGAAGGGGCTGCACACGGGGCAGCCATGAGGGGTGAGCCCCGCCCGGCCCAGTGCCCGCTGTCCAGAAGCTGCCCGGGGGCTCAGGGGTGACAGAAACTTCGGGAGCCCCAGGGGCGGCCAGGATGACTTGCTGGTCCCTCAGTCCCTGCAGGGTCTGAGGGCGTCACAGGGCCCGGCCGCAGCCTCAGCGTGTGCCCAGACGGGGACCGGACACAAGAGCACACTCTGTTCTGAAACCCACGCTCCCCTCCCGCCCTCAACACCTCACGTCTTCCGGTCGTCAAACACTCCTCTGCGTCACCCTCGGGAAGCGGCCGAGAACCCCAGGCACAACTCTTACTGCCCACGGGGAGGGGGCGTCAGCTGTCCCGTCGGTGAGGCCTCTGTGCAGGTGGCGGACGTGTGTGCAGGACCCAGCCCTGGACTTTCGAGGTCACAGGGCGGTATGTGTTCTCGGCTCGGAGGCAGGCGCCTGGGCTGGAAGGCGGGCACTGTCTCCCTCGCTGTGCCCGGCTGTTCCTTCCTGCCGTTGGTGCAGTGGGTATGTGTTTCCTTTTTAGTAAGACGGAGGCGTGCGGCCTGCCCGCCCCTCTGGAAATGGAGGTAAATTCCACAAATAACCCAACACCCAGGGCCCATCAGCGGTGGAGGCGCCCTGCCCCTAGCTGCCTCTGCTGCGGGCCTGGAGGGGCTTCCGGGTGGGGGTGGCCTGCCCTCCGCTCCCTGACCCTGCTCTCCACGGCCTCCCTTTTCCTTCCCAGGAGCGGACAGAGTCACCCTCCAGCTCAGGGACGTGGCGGCCAGGACCCCGCCCAGGCCCTTCCAGAAAGCGCCGTGTGCCCGGAAGAAGCCTCACACCGGCGAAGGTGTTCTTTCTCAATCTGACAGAACTTTCTAGAGCTCAGGGGGCCCTGGGGAGTCGGCTGGTTCCGGGTTAGATGCATCTGGGGAGCTGTGGGAACACACAGGGGCGCCTGCACTCCCCCAAACGAGACGCGCGGTGGCGGCTAAGCGTGTGACACCGCGGTCAGCGCCGTGTGCCGTCAGAACTCGAGCTGAAACCACAGCGAGGTGTCAAAACGCCCGGAGGTGGGGCCAGGGCCACACGCCAGGCCAGCCAGGAGGCTGGGGGCCGGGTCCCGCCTGCGCGGCCCCTCTGGGAGACAGCTCGCCGGAGGGCTCAGGGCACGTGCACGGTTAGTAGACGCCCTTTGATCCCGAGGAAGGAAGGCCTGGGTTCACACTGGAACCCGTCGGAGAAGGTTCAGGGCAGTTCTGTCCCTGACAGCCCCCGGCCCGGAACCTGCCGCAGCGTCCTTCCCGGGTGTGTGTGGGGCGGGGGGATACAGATAAACAGACCGTGGTACGTCCGTGCGGTGGGATGCTATCCAGCTGTCAAGAGGAAAGGACTGTTGATACATGAACAGTTGGAATCAAACCTCCAGGGAATTACAGAGTGAAAAAGAAAGCTGGTGTTGAAAAGCTCCTCCCTGTGTGACTGCTTGTGGTAACACCCTGAGATGACGGGACGATGGGCAGATGGGTGGCTGTGGGGGCGCAGGACTGGGGAGAAGGGGCTGTGGCTCCGCAGGGAGGGGTGGATGCGAGCGCCCTGCGGTGGGTGGTCCTGGAACTGGATCGTAGGTGGGGGTCACGCACAGCTGCACACGTGGGAAGGCTGTCGGGCAGCTGCAGAGGCTGAGGGCTTGACGGCGGGCAGCCTGTTTTTATGTTCAATGTTACCAGTTGGGGAGGCTGGGGTACGTCTTACTGTGAACCTGTGGTTATTTCAATGTGAGGAGTTCTTAACACGCGAGGTACAGGAGCAGCCCCAGAGGTTCGGGCGAAGCGGGTTTGGGCCCAGGTGTCAGTCCACCTGTGTTTCTAAGAAGCGTGTGTCTACTGCACAGCCTGGGCCCGAAGCTCTGCAGAGGGAAACCGAGGCCAGAGAGGGGCAAGGGTTTTCCCAAGGCCACACAGCTGCAGAGGGAGGAAGTGGGCGGCCAGAGGGGATGGCCACCGGCTGCGAGGACTTGGGTTCTTCCTGCTGCAGGCTGGGGCGGAACCAGGCGGTTTTTGCTTTATTTCGAGTGTAAATCTTTATTGGAATCCAGTGTGCGGCTAGCTGAGCCGTCACAAGCGGAACACTTCCGGAAGCCAGCACCCAGAGCCCCAAGCAGAAGCCGGGCAGCCCCCCAGGGAGCCCCCTCGGGCCCTGCCAGTCACTGCCCTTGCCCCCCACTGCCCGCACCGGGGGCCCCTCTCCCGACATTCAGCACGTGCTGTCTTTCCTGTTGGTGAAGTTGGTCAGTGGCTGGGTGCTGTTCGGAGCAGTGCCAGGGAGTCGGACTGGAACGACCAGTTTACTCTGAAGGGGAGGGAGTGGCCTCCGCTGGAGTCTGGTCCAGTGGGGCTGGGGCGGGGGCTTCAGGGGAGGGACTGCACAGGGCACGATGGCCTGTGCAGGGATGGCTGGAACGGCTGTCTCCCTGAGCCTGCGCTGGAGGCAGGAAGGGGGCTGGAGCCGTGGCTGGCTGGCCCAGCCTGCCAGGTCCCGGGCCCCCTGAGCTCCTTTGACCCCTGGGCGCAGCAAGTCGCAGCAGGGCAGACGGCTCTGGCCCGGGGGCCACCTCCCGCAGGGCCCACGACATAGGACAACTCGCCCCCAGACCCCGTTTCCCCGTGATCGTGACAGGGGTTTTATTTATGTGGATAAAGAGGCATCTGTCTGTACGGAACCGGTGTATTAATACAGCACGTCACCAGCTCACCTGTGTACATCTGCGTCACGCCTTCCTCTGATCCGGAACGTGATATGCTGCTGTTTGGGGTCCTCTGCTGGTCGTAGCTGGATTTATGGAGCACTGACTGTCTGGCCCTGTTCCCACTGCTGTCAGTGTATCAACCTATCTAATCTTCCTCGAGCTCGGTAAACGAGGACCGTGAACTGAGACGCAGAGAGGCTCATCGACTTGCCCAAGGCCACCCAGCTGGCCCGTGGCAAAGCCGGCACCTGCAGCCCGGCCCCCTTGGCTCTGGAACTCACCTTGCGGCTCTCACGTCCCCCAGGCAGCGCTGGCTGTGATCCCACAGTAGCGAGCGGTCGGGCGGGTACGCCGGCCCAGCACCTTCTGGTTTACTGGGCGCTTCTCCACGGCCGCTGTGTTACCGCCGCCCCGCGTTCCGAGGGGGAGGCCAAGGCACAGGGGGTCTCCAGCACGTCCCAGACTGTGGGTTCCCAGTCCAGGCGCTGGGCCGTGCCCCTCCTGGCAGCCGCTGGGCTGATCGGGAGGAGGGTAATGGGCAGATTGGGCCTCAGGCAGTGGCTCTGAAGGCTGTGTGGACCCGGCTGGGCTCAGGGCAGAGGGGGGACGGTCCCCACTCAGAGCTGGTCCCAGCTGGGCTGTTGAGTCAGTGCACACCGCGAGGGGGGCTGCCCAGGGGGTCAGGCCTCCAAGGGCCCCCCGGATAGGCAGGACATGGCGAGGAGGATGGGGAGCCTCGGGGTTGGGCTGGGCCCGGGAAGGCCAGGTCCGCATCTTCACCTGCCGGGCAGGTGGTACTGCTACCTAGAGGGGGTTGTCGTGCCTCCTTCCGTACCTCGGTCCCCAGTGTCACGACAGGCCACGTGAGGTGACGCTGGCTGACCAACGCCCAGTCCATAGGGACTGCTCAAAAATACTCGCATCACTAGAGGAGGGGGAGAGAGAGGAGGGGATAGGGAAGGAGGGAGCAAGGAAAATGGGAAGGAAGGAGTCTGACTGGGGGACAGAATAGACAAGTCTGCCCGAAGCCGTTGACACGTGAGCAGGGTTTTGGAGGGTGAACAGGAGTTGGCAGCAGGATCAAGAGAGGGGATAGAATGGTGTCCCAGGTACGGGAGCCCCTGAGCTGCACGGTCAGCGTTTGTAAAGGGTGGGGGCAGGGGTCACGAGTCCGTGTGCCTTCGAGGTTCATGCAGGGTTTAGGCGAGGATGCGTTTGGAGAAGGGACCTAGCGCTCGGCACGCTCTGCGGCCCGCCTGGGCGGCGCCCTGCTCTCAGGATGTTGTCGGAGCAGGACTGGGGTGGGAGCAGGCCCCTCGGCCCGTGGCTGCGCCCCTGACACGGCACACTGGTGCTGCCTCACGTGGCTCGTCCACGTCTGAGCAGCCGGGTGGGGCGATTGTCTGGACTTGGGGCTTCCTAGGAATCAAAGTTCCTCACCTCTCCCGGCACGGGTCCCAGCCCAGAGGGCGTAGGAAGGCCTGCCTGGCCAGCCCCTCTCCATCCTAGAACGCCTCTGTCCACCCCAGCAGCGGGCACAGGATGGTGACTGTCCAGGGCAGTGCCCAAGGGAGCCTCCTGACACACCACCCATGTCCTCTGCTCTGCCTGACCCTCCCAGGCCTGTGGACACACAGGTAGAGCTGCTGGGCAGCTGGTGTGCAGCTGGTGGCGGGACTCTGGGTCCAGGGGACGGGGAGCCGCCTGCAGTCTCTTCATCGGAGGCAGGAGAAGGGGCCACCTGGGGACGGTCCTGGGGAGTCTGCTCTGCAGCTCGTGGCGTCCGGCCACCAGCGATGCTTTCGCTGGACCTGAAGTAGCTGAATCACAAGTCAGAGCGGGGACGCAGAACAGGAGACGAGCACGAAGCTCAGATGACCCATGGTGGGTGCCCAGTGGTGGCCCGGAAGGGCTGGACCCACGGGGCCAAGCTCAGGCCACTCCCAGCAGATGCCCTGGGTGTCTGGGCGTTCGGTGGGGAAAAGGCCTGCGGGGCACTCAGGGCAGGAGGGGGAGGGCTGCCCGCTTGGGGAGCAATGTGACAATGGAGGAGGGTGTGGCCCGAGGACGCGGCCTCTGGGGGCACGTCCTGCATCCAGCAGCCACTCCCCGGGGCCGCCAGGCCAGGCTGGGCCGTGCTGGGGAGCTGGCCCCGCCTCGTGGGCGCCCCCAATGTAAAGGCCATGGTCGCCGGCACGGCGCCAGGCAGGCCAACGACACGACGTTTCAGATGTACTTGCCTGCAAGAGCTTTATCCTCTTCCTCTGTTTCACAACTGAGGACGCAGGCTGAGAGGCGCTTGTTCCAGTTTGCGTGGCTGGGTGGGGTGACGTCTGACCCCAGGTAGGCTCACTCAGAGCCCGGACCCAGGGCTGGACACCTCGCGGCCGAGGCTGCCAGAGTGGGGCAGGCGGCCCTCCCCATGGTGCCCCGGCCTCTTCGGCGCGGACGGGCTGGTCTCGGGCAAACACACCCAGTGTCGGGGCTGCCCAGCCCCGGAGTGTTGGATGCACAGCACCTTCCGTCTCGGAGCCTGTTCCCTCTCGGGCAGTGGAGGGCCCCCACGCCCCCACTACCTTCCGCACCTCCGGCCACGTTGGGAGCGGGTGACGGATCAGAGGAAGCACCGTCGTGGCTGCAACTGGCCCCCCGGTGGGGCAGAGGCAGGACACTGCTTTCAGGAGCGGCCTATGACGGGCAGACAGCAGTGAGCACACGGACAGACGGCTCAGCCCCGCCGACGCGGGCGCTGAGGGAGCAGAGGGAGCAGAGGGAGCAGTGAGGCCAGGCTGGGGAGCCGCTGTAGACAGTCAGGGAGGGCCTGGCTGAGTCGAAGGTTGTGGAAGGTTGTGGAAGGCTGTGGAAGGCTGTGGAAGGTTGTGAGGGGGTGGAGCCGCAGGTGCAGAGGCCCTGGGGCAGGAGTGACAGGCACGTTGCAGGAGCAGGGAGAGTGAGAGCGGCCGCGGAGGCACAGGCCAGCTCATGCTGGGAAGCGGTGCTCTGTGATCGCGGGTGCGTGGGCAGCCCCAGGCCCCAGCCCCGGCAGCCCTGCCTGCAGAGAGCCCTGCGGGGCCTCGGGCCTCGGCTTCCCGCTGAACACGAAGCCCTTGGACTGAGCCCTGCACCGGCGAGCGGGGAGGGCGCAGGGCAGTGTCCCCACTGACCCGTCAGAGGGAGAGAAAGCACATGGTTTCTTGCATGCGGGCCCTAAGGCCTTCCCCCGGGAGCTGACCTGGGCCTCCCCGGGGCGGCCTGAGCTGGCGTGGACCCCGTGGGGAGGGCCAGGGTTGTCTGGGGTTGCTGGTAATCCTGTCTCACTTCTGCCACCTCAGGAGCTCCCTGGAGACCGGAAGCAGCCTCTCCACTGACCGATACAGGTACCGTCGCCCCATCCACCACGGGCCTGCTCAGAGCCACTGGCCCGCTCCCCACATCAGTGCCCGGGGTATGGGCCCCAAGGGGCCCGTCAGGGAAATTAGCCCCCATTTGTCACTGAAACACCCCCAAGGGGCAGAGCTAGTGCCGATACCTCCCCTGTAGACCAGGTGGTCCCCCCAGCATCCCAGCTGAGCGCAGTGCTCCTCAGCGGGCCAGGGCTGGTGGCCCCCCGCAGGCTGGTCTGCCGCTGCGGTTCCCATGACGACCAGGGCTGCAGCCCCAGGGAGAAGCTGCCGGCTGCTCCCCGCTCCTGCGCTGTACTTGGCAGAGGTTGTGGGGGTGGCTGGCGTGAGGGTCTTACGTCTTGATGTTTCTGTGAGACGTTTTCAGGAGAAAGGGCTAGAGACTGTGGTGTAGGGGAAGCCCCTGGATAGGGCGGCAGGCGAGCGTGAGAGAGCAGGACCCCGCAGTGGGTCCTGAGTGGGGGGGCTTGTGGGGGGCGGGGGGAGGTCCATGCTGCACAGCGGCAGGTGGCGGGTGACCGGAAGTGAGCTGAGGTGCCTGCTCCCGGGAGAGGGCAGGCTTTGTGCAGCCCTGCCAAGTGGCTGTGGCCACAGGGCCGGGAGGGCGAGCCGGGGGCTGCAGCAGAGCCCCACTGGGGCCTCAGCTTGGTGAGAGGGGCCCGTGCACCCAGACCTGGGTCCGTCCAGCAGGGCTGGGCCCCGCCTGCAGGCGCAGCACAGGGGAGGCGGCTGTAGTGACCGGCTCCGACCCCGCAGGCTCCGAGGGCTCCGAGGGCCCCGGGGCTCGGCTTCCCTGAGCGGCTCGGGGTGGGCACCCGCGGAGCAGAGAGCGGGGCGGAGGGCAGGGTGGTCCACTCGCGTCTGCACACTAGTGCCGAGGTGAGAATCGGTGCGCCACACCCAAAGCACGGGTAACGGGACCAGCTGTCGCTTCCGGGCAGTGTCCCACCGCCCATGGCCGCGAGGAGCTCTGCGCCCACATCGCAGACTGCACTTGTTCAGGACAGTCAGCGTGAGCAGAGCCGGGGCTTGAACTCAGATCCCAGTGTGACTCCGTCTGACGCCATAGCACACCCCTCGCCCACAACCACACACACACACACACACACACACAGATTGCAGAACGTTCCCTCCCTGCTGCCCTTCCACACGTGGACCCTCCCACCATCCCTCTCCACGTGGGTTCACACGCACTCACGGCCACAGCCCCGCATTGGCACCTGTGTGGTCGTGCTCACGGTCGGGAAGTGGCCGCAGTGACCTCCAGCCCTCGAGGCCGGTCACACTCGACCCCACGGGCCACAACCCCTCCCCACGCCCTCGGGGAGCAAAGACAGCAGGGCCCCTCGGCCCCCCGTTCTGAGCCCCCACAGCTGCAGGGAGCGTGGGGAACCACAGCGACCCCCCCACTGCCTTTGCTCAGCTACTGTGTCAGGGAGCAACCAGGCAGAGAAGGGGAGTTTCGATGTAACATGTCGGGTGGTGACAAGAGTGTGGACTGAAGGAACGTGTACAACCCAACGGCTGCGTGTTCTGTTTCATCTGGACCTTACTGAGGACTGTAGCCCAGGAGGTGGCCTCTGACCTCAGGGACTGCCCCTCAAGAGGTCAGGGAGGAGCCAGTATCTACAGGGCTTCTCCTGGGAAAAAGTGTGGTGTAGCATCAAAGACAACTGCTAATCACAGAAAAACAGACACAGCAAGTTAATGAGTGTAGAGCTCCTCTACGTGGGGGAGGTGCCAGACTCAGGGCCCCTTGAGTTTATTTCTGAGACCACACTTTTTCCCAGGAGAAGCCCTATGGATGCTGGCTCCTCCCTGACCTCTTGAGGGGCAGTCCCTGAGGTTATAGGCCACCTCCTGGGCTACAGTCCTCAGTAAGGTCCAGATGAAACAGAACACGCAGCTGTTGGGTTGCTAACTGTCCCGAGCGGGTCTCCTGTTTCCTCCATCCTGAGTCCCCTCAGTGCGCACCTTCCAGGGGCTGCTGCAGTGTCTGAGGGCTTGATGGCAGCAACAGCGTTTGCCCACAAGCGCTCTGAAGAAAAGGAAGGAAGGGTAAATGGCCTCGTGAGGGCTTCCCAGGTGACCCACTGGGAAAGCATCTGCCTGCCGGTACAGGAGATGCAAGAAACTAAGGTTCAATCCCTGGAAAAGAAAAGAGTCATCCACTCTGGTGTCCTTGCCTGGAAATTTCACGGACAGAGGAGTGTGGCAGGCTATAGCCCGTGGGGTTGCAAAGAGTTGAACATGGCTGAGCGCACACTGGAGAAGGCAATGGCACCCCACTCCAGGACTCTCTCCTGGAAAATCCCATGGACGGAGGAGCCTGGTAGGCTGCAGTCCATTGGGTCGCAGGAGTCAGACATGACTGAGTGACTTCACTTTCACTTTTCACTTTCATGCATTGGAGGAGGAAATGGCAGCCCACTCCAGTGTTCTAGCCTGGAGAATCCCAGGGACGGGGGAGCCTGGTAGGAGGCCATCTATAGGGTCGCACAGAGTCGGACACGACTGAAGCAACTTAGCAGCAGCAGCAGCAGCAGAGCACACACACACACACACGGGAGGGCATGCTGATGGAGGGTAGTCAGGGAAGGCGTCTTGGAGGAGGTGCCGTGTGACAGACCTCAGAAGGAAGGGGCGAGGGATGAGCCACTGTCCAGAGGAGCGGCAGCCGCTAACGTGGTGTGTCCCAGTCCCCTCGGGACACAGGTGGACCGCGGCGCAGCGGGCCCATTTCTCAGATGAGGAGGCTGAGATCCAGGGACCAGAGGGGCGTTGGTGCCAGCCCCGGGACTGGCCCCTCCGCCTCCCGCTCTGCCTAGCCCTGTTTGCCCAGCGGTGCCCCGGGCTCTGCTGCTCTGTGGGGACCTCTGAGAAAGTGGGCCCTCGGGCTCTGGTGCCACAGAGGCCCACTCACAGCCTGGGAACTCGGGGACAAAGGTCCCAGCCAGGAATCGGCTCCTTTCAGAGGCGCAGCCGGCTTCCTCCGCGGGGCGTGAGGGGGAAGCTGATGTCCACTGGGGGAGGGGCAGGCGGCGCCTGGGAGGCCGGCCCCGCGGCAGCATCCTGGGCCCTCCCTCTCCCCTCAGTGCCCCCACACCGCTCTATCCGCCCGGCCAGCCTGGAGATGCTGCCCAGCCCTCGCCAGGCCCCACGCGGCCCACTCGTGCCTCGGGGGCTCGACTGAACCGTCGCGAAGGCCTTCCCTTCCAGCCGTCCGCCACAGCACTTCCGACGAGCACTTGCGTCACTCCTGGGGGGCGTCCTGTGCACTGGGGGGTGTTGAGTCCCCGGGGGCGTCCTGTGCTCTGTGGGGTGTTCACTCCTGGGGGCCGTCTTGTGCTCTGCAGGGTGTTCAGTCCCGGGGGGCGTCCTGTGCTCTGTGGGGCGTTCACTCCTGGGGGGCGTCCTGTGCTCTGCGGGGTGTTCAGTCCCGGGGGCGTCCTGTGCTCTGTGGGGTGTTCAGTCCCGGGGGCGTCCTGTGCTCTGTGGGGTGTTCAGTCTGGGAGGCGTCCTGTGCTTTGCGGGGTGTTCAGTCCCGGGGAGCGTTCTGTGCTCTGCGGGGCATTCACTCCTGGGGGGCATCCTGTGCTCTGCGGGGTGTTCAGTCCTGGGGGCCGTCTTGCGCTCTGTGGAGTGGCCCGGGGTCTATAGGCCTGTAGTATCGCTCACCCCTCTGTGCAGCCCGCATGTCTCCAGGCCCGGCCAGCATCCTCTGGGGACCTGGTGGGGGCAGACTCACCCAGGGGAGGGACAGAGGTGCTCTCGGATCAGCTGGTCTGCTGCTGATGGAGGCCAGGGCTCAGGGGAGGCAGTGTGAGCTGGGACCAGGCCCCGGGACGCCAGCAGCCTGCACGGGCCCTGCCTGCCCAGCACTCTGGGGGTACCAGCTCCAGTCCGAGGCCGACGGGCCAGGATGTTGTCCCTCACACGCAGGGATGAGGTCTCCTCACTAGGATGCCGTGGGACCTATATTGAACAAAGCCGGGACCTCAAGTAGCAGGTGGGGTGTGGCCTGCCCAGGGGGACCCTTCCACCCTGCTACAAGACCCTCCACTCCTGCAGCAAGCGCTGGGTGCCTGCAGTGGGCCAGGCGCTGGGCTGGGTGGAGCCGGGACGCTCGCACAGCAGTTGGGAGGAGAAGGCGGTAAAATCTACGGGAGGATAGGACATTAGGAGACATTGAGGGCGGGTGTCAGGGGCTCCGATGGCCGGGGAGGCCTCCAGGCGGTGCTGGCTGTAGGACCTGGGGGTGGAGAGGAGCGCTGGCCGAGGGGGCGGGTTCCTGGGCCTGACGGGGCCTGGGGGAGCGGTCAGACAATCAGCGGGAGCCAGGGCCCCGAGGGCTGCTGGGCGGGCGGGAGCTCGGCCTCTGTTCTGAGGGCAGCAGGCAGCGGACCACGTGGAACAGAGGGTTGACGTCTCGAGGTCCCTGTGGCTGGAGGGCGGGGAAGGGCCACGGGGCGTCCGGAGCAGACACCGGACCTGTGAGCAGGAGCCCGGTGGCTCTGCATGGTCCTCCCCATGACGCCGCGTCCCGGGCTGCAGACTCTCTGCCGCCCGACAACGCTCCGCTGGCCACGGCCCCTCAGCCCCGCAGCCGCCCCGCCCCACCTCGCTGGCGACGGGAGCCCCCTCCCAGCAGCCAATGAGCAGCTGTCATGAAGGTTCCCTGTTAGGTTTCAGCAGCGTGTCCCCGTCACCCGGGCAACCACGGGGGCCTGTCAGTCTCTGCCCGCTGCCTTTCAGAGCCGGCCTCCCGGCTCACCATGTGGCGACGTGGTGAGTTTCCGCTCACGGGGGATTCCGCCGGACGTAACTGACCTGCCACGGAGGCTGGAGCTTCTCATCTGCCCCCGCCCACCTGCAGCACCCCCATACCTCCCTGGTCCTCCCATTCTCGGCCACTCCGGGCCAGGCAGGCGCAGGGCTACCACCCTTCCAGGTGCCGACGCGGCCCCTGGGAGCCGGGGACCCGGCTGGAAGGAGCTTGTGGAGCGGCTGTCAAGAGCCCCGGGCCTCGGGGCCCCCAGGATGACGGGCCGGGGGCCCCCCGCGACTCAGCACAGCCGGGGCTGCCCTCGTTCCGCCTGAGGACCCCCGGGAGAGCCCCGAGGAGCAGCAGCCCCCAGCGGCCGCGGCAGCCTGAGTCCGGCTGGGCGAGCCCCGTGGAGGAGCGCCTGGGCTTTTGTGTGCTCCGCTCTTTGTATTGGAGGCTGGCGGGCCGGGCCCTGTGAGCGGGGCCCCAGGCGGCCGCGGGGAGCTGGGCGGCCAGTCCTGCAGCTCCGTCAGCCCTCCTCTAAGTCCCGGCGATCGGAAGGCGAAAATGCTCAAGTTCAAGGCCTTTTGCCTGGATTACTGGCAGTTTCTTTGCCTGCAGCCTCTGCACGGAGTCTATAAAAGGTAGGTGCCCGGGAGGGCCTCTGCCACGGGGCAGCGCAGCTGGCAGGACTGTGGGCCCCCGTGGACAGCCATGGGGCCTCCCTGTCCCAGGGCCGGCCCCCACGGGCATTTGCTGAGGACCTCTGAGGACCACGGGCCAACTTGGCTTGACTGTGCCCCCCTCCCCCTCCAGCCCTGAAACTGGTAGGATTTCTGCAGAGGAGGGGTCACCCCTGAGGCTCTGTGGTTGCGAGCTGAGCGTCATTGTTCTTGCTGCTGGAATAGGTCTGGAGCCGTCCGATCGCACCCTAGGGCCGTCCCTACGCTGGCCCAGCCATGCCGCTGTCCACATCCTCTGACCTTGCCGACAGCCCGTGTGACTCTGGAGTGTGACGGCCGCATCCCGAGCAGAGTTCTGAGACTTCTGTGGGGAGCGGGGAGGCACACTGCGGGGTGGGGACCCCTGGTCTGGAAGTAGTCAGAAGACCCTGGAGTTCAAGTTCAGACCCCCCGCCTCTCACTCGCTGTGTGACTTTGGGCAGACAGCTTTCCCTCTCTGAGCCTCAGTAGGCCCCGCCTGTAGGGCTTTGGACCTGGTGACGGGGGTGGCATTTGGGGACTGCTCCCTGAGGTGGCGGGGGTGCAGACGTGAGCCTCTGCAGGTGCGTCGCACCCACACACACACACTGGCTGAGGAAGGCCAGTCCCAGGCCAGAGGGCCCACGGGGGACAGAGGGAGAGCACCGGCCCTTCCGAGGGAATTCGTTTCTCCTGATTTCACACTCAGCTATTGGCATGCGAGCAGTTCTGGGAAAGTGTGGGAGCCTTTCTTCTCTCTCCCAGGGCCTTCTGCGAAGGCGGCGGGTCTGAGGGTCTCACAGCAGCCTCAGAAAGGAGGTCCCCACTGTTGGGTGGGTGCCAGGGAGGGCGGCCCGCCGTGTGTCTGACCCGCGCGTCCTCCACACGTGCAGGTGGGCCCACCCTTCCCGCCAGCCGCAGAGCTTGTTCTTAGGGGCCTGGGGCTCCTGGAACATTCCGGCTGTTAGTGATTAGGTGTCTGCAAGGCTGCACTTCAAGCTGTGGTCAGTCCTCCTCCCCACTACAACAGGGGTCCTGAAGCTCCCCTTTGAGCAGCTGAGACCCGAGGGCAGGCAGCCAGGTAAGTGTGACCATGGGGTTTGGACCCAGGCCTCTCTGTTCCAAGGTGGACTCTGTCTCAAGTGCTCTGCAGCTCCGACGAGGAGGGTGCCAAGGTCCTGGGGCAGGAGGGATGAGGGAGCCTGGCCCCCCCACCGGGGTCAGGCAGACACCGTGGGAGGACTGGATCTGGGTGTGGGGCTGCACGGAGGAGGTGACGGCTGAGCAGACGGTGACGTGTCTGTGGGAGTTGGCTGGGCCCAGAGGGGCGGACGGGTGTTCTGGGCAGAGGGAAAGGCTCGTGGGAAACCCCAGGGGCTTCCAGGGGGCAGGGGTCTTTGTTGGGGGCGGCGAGAAGCCATGGAGCTGAGAGGGGCGCCAGGGACCCGAGTCCAGGCCCAGGGCTGGGCCTCCGGCTCTGCACAGTGGGGAGCCCGGGAAGGCGCTGAGGGTGGAGTCCTACGCTTGTGAGAGGCACCCCGGGAGTCACGTGGTCCCTGTGAGAGGCCCAGGTCGGCCTCCAGGGCCAACCACGGAGAGCCCTCTTGGCCCCGCCCACCATGGGAGGGTCTTAGAGCAGGTGCGGTCTTCTCGAGGCGCAAAGACAAACAGGACATCGTCCTCAAGGAGCTCCCAGCCTGCAAGGAGAAAGGGACCCACTCACAAGCCATGACGGTTAAGGATGGGGATAAATGGCGGGAGCACAAAAATACCCACAGCATGATGGAGACATCCAGGAAGGCTTCCCACAGGACGTGTCATCTGAGCTGGGTCTGAACGTAGAGCAGGATTTTTCAAGACGGGAGGGCACAGTAGGTGGAGAGCACAGCACGAGCAGCCATGTGGAGGTGGGACGCAGCCTGGCGTGGTTAAGAAATGGTCAGGGCCTGGTGTCAGTGGGGAGGTCAGGCGATGAGGCTAGAAAGGCAGGCAGGCTGGGCCACGATCTGAGGCTCATGGAGCGCCTGCTGCATGGGAGGCGTAGTTCTAAGCCCACCAACCCCGTGAAGGGGAGGATGCCATTGTCCCATTCTCCAGGTGAAGAAATCGAGACTCGGGGCAGAAGTCGCAGGCCCAGAGTCATACGGCCCATCGCGGGCCCGAGGGATTTCACAGGCTGCACGCCGCCAGCCAAGGAGATGCTCAGGCTGGGGTCGGTCCTCTCTCCACCAATTCGTGTCCATAAATAATGGTGACCCATCAGTCAGGGACGAGAGTCTTCATGGCCAGGCCGCGTCCTGACGGGGTGCTCACTGCTCCCCAGGGGTGGGGGAGGGGCTCGCCCACCTGCCACGGCTCCTGGGGGATTGGCAGGGCCAGTGCCAGGGGAGCACTTAAGATGCCTCACTTAGGGGGCTTCGGCAGCCATGGTCGCCCGTGCCCAAACAGAGCCAACCCCAGGAACTTGGCGCACGGAGCCTCTTGGCGTTTTTCCTGGTGCCATATCCCGGTGTTTAAAACAGCGACCCAAAACTGTGGAGTATGAAAAGGCTGTTTTGCAGACAATGCATAATTAACCACTTCTAAACACAGGGTGTGCCAGGCTCCCTTGAAGCTGTTAATTATTCTTCATTAGTGATCTTAAATTCACGTAAAATAATCCTGGAGCCCTGCCAGAGGCTGGGGCTGCGGCAGAGCGGAGATTCTCATTCCAGCGAGAAAGCACAGCAGAGCATTCTCAGCACCTGTGCCTTCTGCCTGGGCGATGACCATCCTGCAGAGCCCCTAGCTGTGACCCAGAGGCCATCATGAGAGGCACGGGGCCCTGTCCGCAGGCCCCAGGGCCTGGCGGACCTCAGGGGCTCTCGGCAGTGGGACAGTTCGGGTGGGCAGAAAAACGAGACGCGTAGAGTGGTGTACCCACCACCTGGCTTTAGAAATTACCTGTTCGGATGTGGTGGGAGGCCCTGTGCACCCCCCTCAAATCCCACCCCGATTCCCCAGAGCTAAGCCTCAGCAGCAGCCCCTCCCTCGCCCGTTTGGTGTGTTTATTTCAGTTAATTTCAGTCGCTCAGTCGTGTCCGACTCTTTGCAACCGCGTGGACTGCAGCACGCCAGGCACACTCACATTTTTATACTTTTGCTAACACAGAGCATCGTTCTGCAAGCTCTGCAACTTTACACGCATGATGTCGTAATCTGCAACTTATTGTTTCTAGCTTTTTAACTGTAGCGAAACACGCATAACGTAAACTTCACCGTCTTCCACATTTTGCCGTGTCCTGTTCAGTGGCATTAAGCCCATTCACAGTTATTGTAACCATCGCCACGCCATCGCCAGGACTTCTTCCCAAACTGAAATGTGGCCCCCAGGAAACGCTAACTCCCCGCCCCCTCCCCAAACCCTGCGCGCCCCTGATCCTCCTCTCGCTATGGCTTTGACTCCTTTCAGGGCCTCACGGGCTTCCCAGATGATGCTAGTGGTAAAGAACCCGCCTGCCAGCGCAGGAGAGATAAGAGACAGGGCTTGATCCCTGGGCCGGGAAGAGCCCTTGAAGTAGGAAATGGCACCCCACTGCAGTATTCTTGCCTGGAAGACTTCCATGGACAGAGGAGCCTGGCCGGCTGCCATGCAACCATGTGGTTGCAAAGAATTGGACACGACTGGGCACTCCTCAGCAGCAGGACCTCATCTGAGTGGAGTCATTCAGGATCTGGCCTTTCGTGGCTGGCTTGTTTCACGTGGCTCAATGTCCTCAAGGTTCATCCCTACCATAGCTTGTGTCAGAATTTGCTTCTTTTTCAAGGCTGTGTAATATTCCACTCTCTGCATACATCACGTTTGGTTTGTCTCTTCATCTGTTGATGGGCTTATGTTGCTTCCACCCTATGGCTGCTGTGAGTGATGCCGCTGTGAACGTCATTGTGCAGATTTGTTCAGACGCAACTTGCTCTTTTTGTTCCACTCGTCACTGGTGAGAGTCACCGTGGGGCCGTGTACAGCCCTCACGTTTATGTTCGTTGGTGTGGAGCACGTGGTCCATTGTCCTGCGGTTGATATGGAGTTTGGTGGTTTCTCACTGCTGATGCTCCAGGCAGGGCTGCAGTACGTGTTCCTGCACACCCTCCTTGCACACGTGTGTGAGTGTGTAGGGTTTGTCCCAGGGCGGTGCGTGAGTCCCTTCACCTCTGCCAGGCTTTGCAGAGTTGCTCTCCCAAGGCGGTGTTGCCGGGCTCATCCTCAACAGCGGGCGGTGAAGGCCCGAGCCTCTACATCCTGATCTACCCTTGATATCGAAAGCCGGGTGATGTTTTTCATAATTAAAGGAGAGAAGGAGACTGTGAGTGGTGTGGGCCTCCACCCCAGCTCTGCGCAGCATCAGGTATCCGGGAGCAGAAGCTGAGACACGCACGGCTGTTCCCTCGGTCTCTGTAGTCCCAGGCCCTCCGAGGTTAGGGACTTTCAAGGGCGGCGACGCCTGTGGGTTTCCTGTCCCCACAACCCGACTTTGGAGCCTTCCCTCCGGGCGCATGCTGACGCCACCAGCGGCTGTCCGATGTAGGACTAACTGAAGTTAGACCTGCTGCCCGATGGGCAGGCTTGACCATCCCCTTGTGCCAGACGTGATGGAGGCCAGGTGTATGGAAAGCACTGCGAAGACGCTAATTTTGGAGAGAGGTCCCCACCCGCGGCCGCAGGCCGTGAACGCCGCAACCTGGCGGCTCCAAGCTCCCAGCCCGGGAAGCTGAACACAGAGACTCGGGGCTGGTCAGAGGCTGCCGGCCCCTGCACACAGCCCTGAGCCTGGGCGTCTGCAGGTTCGGCGCCCGAGCCTTTGCGACTGGAGGGCGCAGTGTGGGCTCTGCCGTCTGGCGGGCTGGGGGTCCGATCCGGCCAGGCCTTCGGTCATCATTACTCTCACTTCCTTGGCTGCTTGTTTAGGGGCTGGATGCCGCCTGCGTGGTGCCTCCAGGAATCTTCGCGGCAACCTCGTGGAACAGAACCTGGTTTTCGTCATATTTCAGTCCAGGAAACGGCGGCCCCGAGAGGGCAAGTGACCATCTTAAGGTGACGGAGATGGGGCGTGGTTGTTGCAGTCCACGTGACCAGCTCCGCGAAGCGGCAGCCACACCGCGGTCACCCCGGGCAGCCCATCTTGACCCTGTGCGGCCGCTCCGCCTACCGTGGCTGTCACACACCACCCCCACTCGCCACGGCTTCCTTCCCTCAGGGCCAGTGTGCATTTTCCCATCTGGTCTCCTGCTTGACGTCAGACAGGGCTCCTTGAAGACGAGGGGCTGGATCCTCAGGGTCCTCACCCACTCACCTAGCGGCTGCTGCAGACTGAGAGCTGGGCACTTAGACAGGGCCTCCCCGTGTGGCCTGGGCTTCCCCACAGCTCGGTGGCAGGGTTCCCAGGCCAAGTGTCAGGAGAAGAGGGGAGTCATTGTTCAGTTGCTCAGTCGTGTCTGACTATTTGTGGCCCTGTGGACTGCAGCACGCCAGGCCTCTCTGTCCTTCACTAGCTCCCTGAGTTTGCTCAAACTCATATCCATCGAGTCGATGATGCCATCCAACCATCTCATTCTCTGTTGTCCCCTTCTCCTGCCTTCAATCTTTCCCAGCATCGGGGTCTTTTCAAATGAGTTGGTTCTTCCCATCAGGTGACCAAAGTACTGGAGCTTCACCTTCAGCATCAGTTCTTCCAATGAATATTCAGGACTGATTTCCTTTAGGATGGACGTGATCTCCTTACAGTTCAAGGGACTCTCACGAGTCTCCTTCAGCACCACATAGTTTGAAAGCATCAATTCTTGGGCCCCCCAGAGCAAGTGCCCCAGGGAAAAGGGAGTGGGGCAGACAGAGCCAAGTAGAAGGTGCTGACTTTTATGATCAGGCCTCAGAAGTCCCTTGGCTTACCTGCATTCTGTTCACAATTGTGAGCATCTTGGGACACGATGATTCCCAATCATCACCTCTGCTCTCTGAGCTGAAATGGACTTAGGAAGAGGACCTAATGGGCGTGAGGGCGCCCAGGACACAGTTGGCTCTCAGCAAATAGTGGGTTTTCTTTTTATGTATTTATTTTTTTATTCATGAAGTAAGTTCAGAGAAAGCGTGGACGTGACTCAGGAGAGGGAGCGGTTATTTCATCTGGGAAAACCTGTAAGAGCAGACACGGGCCTTGAGGGCTGAAGAGGGTTTTCCCACCTCCGCAGGGGAGGCGAGGCTCTCAGCAGAACAGGCACGGAGCAGAAGTGAGGATGGTGGAGCATGAGCGTTGATCCCGTGGAGGCTTTGCTGGTGAGCCGCAGAGGTCCCCTGAGGCCAGAGGTGCAGTGCACCCTATGTGGGGAGGCAGTCCCCCGGGGACACAGACGGGCAGCAGGAGCGGGTGTGTGTGCCAGGCGGGTGCAAATGTGCCCACCCCCCACCCCCCTGCACCCCACCACACCCCACCTAGGTGCTTCTGCCAGACCAGCGAGAGGCGGGAGCGAGAAACGCCAAATGCTCACTTTGTCCCCATCACCGGAGGCCTTGAGAAGCTTGTCTCTGGCTGAATAATAGGCACAGATTCAAGAATCCAGCAGCCAGAGCTGAACCCGGCCCAAGGCTCGAGAGAAGAATGAGTGTTGTTGGATGGGACGCCAGCGTGTGCTTGCTGGGCACATCCAGAGGGCATTTAAGCAGACCCTCACTGCAGGGCTCCCTGGTGGTCCAGTGGTTAAGGATCCACCTGCCAGTGCAGGGGACACAGGTTCAATCCCTGGTCCAGGAAGATCCCCCTTGCCGCAGAGCAGCTAAGCCTGCACACCACAGCTGCTGAGGCCGGCAAACCCTGGAGCTGTGCCCCGTAACAAGAGAAGCCACACCAACGAGAAACCACCCACCGCAGCCAGAGAGTAGCCCCCCTCGCAACTCAAGAAAGCCCGCGTGCAGCGGCAAACAGCCAGTGCAACCAAAAACAAAGAAACAGACTCAGAAAAAGGGCAGACGCTGCAGGGTCGGTGGGCTCCAGGGCTCCTGGCCTTCGAATGACCGCTTCTGCCCACTGGTGGCCTTAGTGAGGCCCCGCTGGCAGCCGGAGGCTGGGGGAGATGGGTGTTAGAGTCACACAGATTTTACTCAGGGGAGTGTTGCTGCTGGGACAAGACCCACTGGGCTCTCCTGACAGACACCGCCTGCCTCCAGTGTAGCTTCTGGACTTAGCACGTGAGATTAATCTGTAGTGAGCCGCGGTCTGCACCTCAGCCAGGCCTTGGCGGCCACTGATGGATGGGTCAGCCTGCCCGAGGGGCTCCAGGAGCCCAGGCGACTCAGAGGAGGGGAGAACTGGGCCCATGTGCTTCTGAGCTGAGACCCTTGTCCTGTCAGGGCCTGCTACGGGCAAGATCAGTAGTGAAGCTCTAACCCCGTGTCTCTGAGTGTGCCTGTGTTTTTAGATGGGGCCTCTAAAGAGGCGATTCAGGTGACATGAGGTCACTAGGGTGACCCTTCTCCAGTGGGACGGCCGTCCCTGTGGGAGGCGGAGATCAGGACTCACACAGACGCACAAAGACACCCGGGTCTGATAGTTAATTTCATGCGTCAGCTTTCCCGGCCGTGGGGTGCCCAGATATTTGGCTCAGCGTTATTCTGGGTGTGTCTGTGAGGGTGTTTCTGGATCAGATTAACACTGAATTCAGTAGAGCAAAACAGACTGCCCTCCCCGATGTGGTGGGCCCCATCCAATCCGCTGAAGGCCTGAACAAGACGGAAGAGCTGCGTGAGCGTGAACTATGACGCCTGCCTGGTGGCCCTCGAGCTGGGACACCGTGTTTTCCTGCGTTGGGGACGCACATGGAAGCTTGGGCTCTTCCTGGATGTCAAGCCTCCCGGCATCGGGACGGAATGCATTCTATCAGCTTTCCTGGCAGTTCTGAAGTTCCAGGTCTCTAGCTCTCCAACTGCGGATCTTCTGGCTGGTCAGCCTCCACAGCAGTGCGGGCCAGTTCTCCCTGTAATAGACAAATGAATTACGTGTTTACGTATGTGTGTGTGGATAATAAATATACACGTTGCGTATGCACATACACCGTGATGGCTCTCCTCTTGAGAACCTGACTAGTGCACCGCCCGGGACGCGGTGAGAAGGGGGCCGCGTGCAGGCCGAGGACGGCGGCCTCGGGAGAAGCCAGCCTTGCCGGCACGTTGGCCGCAGAGCCCTGGCCACCGGGACCGGGAGGCGATGAGTTCTGCCGTGTGAGCCCCCGGCCTGGGGCGTCTGTGATTGCAGCCCTAGCCGACTTCTCTAGGGCCTCCCCTTCTTCATCCGTGCAGTGGGTACAAGGGCCCAGTCTCAGGTTTACCATGTCTTGTTGGGCACAGGACGCATGCCCAGCAGCAGAGCCCATGTGTGTGGCATGTGGTGGGCAGGGCTGGGACCTGGGCGAGGCCAGTGAGGCGTTGGCTCGGGTGTGAAATGTAAACGGGCAGCAAACAGGTAAACAAAACGTCGGAATTGCACGTCAAGACGGGCTGGCGTTCGCTTCACGACCCTGCGTTGCTATGCAGTCTTTTCCAAGGGGCTGTGCCGTGTGCCCTGCAGGGTGAGTTATGGGGGCTGATGGCAACATGAGCTGTCTTATAATCATCTTTTCCGTATAAAGTGTTATTCACTTCTCCCCTTGGGTCTAAAATAGGGAGGCTGTTTTGGTGTATATATGGTGCTCGTTTCCTATTGGCTTCATTCAGGGTCCAACGCGCACGCCCTGAGCGGGCCAATCCAAGGGCTGCATGGTCTGGCCGCAAAGGGCCAGACAGGTCTCCCCTCGAAGGTCGTCTGGGGAACACGGTGCCCTCTGTGTGTCTGAGAGGAGCTTAAGATCAGGGACCATTTCTCCACGGAGGCTGTCGCTAGGCCCGCTGACGACTCGGAGTGAGATCTAAGGATTAGGTGAACTGACGCTGGACTAGACTTCGGTTATGTCGGAGAGCACCCTTGTTTTCAGGGAAGACGCGACGTAGCAAGGACTCGAGGGGGCAGCTTCCTCTCAGCTCTGATTGTAAGCGTGTGTGTGCGTGTGTGTGCGCGCGCACAGGTACCGCGAGGAGTATGATAGTAAACAGGACACACTCTTAACGTGGGGAATCTGCGTGAAGGGTGTGCAGGACACTTGTCTTGCAACTTCAAGTCTGAAATTAACTCAGAATACAAAGTGGGGGGAAAGAAAGAAAACAGCGTCAGGGTCCGCTGAGGCCCTTGCCTCTCCCGCGCCCAGGCCTCCTCCTGGTGCTCCAGATCTCAGCCCGAGGGACGCCTCCCCGGGGGGTCCTCCGGCTCCTGACCCAGCGCAGCCCCGCCTCCCGGGGGGCCTGCCGCTTGGTTTCCTCAGCGTCCTCACTGGTGCTGGAAATGACCCCCTTCACTTGCAGAGCGTTTGCCCTCTGGACCCCGCCTCCAAGGGTCAGCTCTGAGGGACTTTGTCTTGTTCACCCCTGCCCCACGTCCCCAGTGCCTTGCATACAGTCGGTGCTCAATAAACACCTGTAAACAAGGGAAGATTTGACGATCATGGGCTGCAGGTCAGAAACCCTGGAGTCTTGTCACTCCTGGTTCCCCCGCTCAAGACTTTCCACATGACCTTGGGCGGCGGCCGCCCCACCTGGGCCTTGGCTTCCTCATCTCTGCCGGGCGCTGAGGCTGCGGATCGCGTGATGCAGGGCGGCCCTCACTGCCCCCACGGCCGTGTCCCGGCCGAGCCCCTCTGTGCCGGCCCCCATGCCTGCTGCCACTCCCCCCTGGTGGAGAAAAAGGGGAAGGTGAGGAAGCGTGGCTCTCGCACCCACCGTGGCCCAGCGTCCACCTGCAGGAGGGCCCGGGACCAGCATACGGGCATTCAGCTCTCTCCCAGGCTCCTTGGAACAGGGCCGGGTGGATGAGCGGACACCCTTGGCAGGACACAGGATCTCCCTGAAACTGGATCCCACTGTCTTGTTTTCATGGCAACCTTCTACTCACGGCGAGTGATACTAGTTTTCCATGTAGGGAGGTGATCTAAAGTTTCCTTTCAAAATACTCGTATTCAGGGCGAAAGCCAGCTTCTTCACTTGGTGTTGTGTGCCTCGTCGCAGACTTTTCATGCTTGCAGACTTAAACCTAGTTGGAAGCAGGTTCAAAGCCCGCCCCCCGTGAGCCACGGGCCTGCGCCAAACGCTGCTGCCTCGCCATCCCGCCAGCTCCCTTCCGCCCGCCGCATGCGGGTTGCCGTGTCCAGCTTTCCCAAGTGATCTCCAGCAGTGTCTTTTTATCGTCACTTGGCTCAGATCGGGAGCCTGTCGAGACCCACGCACCGCAGGGGCCACTCGAGTCTCTCTCCCTCCGGAAGCGTCCAGCCTCGGTCAGCCTGCGGGTTGCTTGTTAGAGACGGCAGCCTGCTTGCCTCTCGCCCGCCCCCACTCAGAGCCCTGTGGTCACTGCCCCACGTCCCCTTTCACCTGTTCCTCTGTCTCCTGTACTAACTGGGAGTTAGACCCGGAAGCTTCTTCAGACTGTTGTTGTTCTTCAGTCGTGACCCTGTGGACTGCAACACGCCAGGCCTCCCTGTCCATCACCAACTCCCGGAGTTCACTCAGACTCAAATCCATCGAGTCGGTGATGCCATCCAGCCATCGCATCCTCTGTCGTCCCCTTCTCCTCCCGCCTTCAATCTTTCCCAGCATCAAAGTCTTTTCCAATAAGTCAGCTCTTTGCATCAGGTGGCCAAAGCATTGTAACTTCAACTTCAGCAACCGTCCTTCCAATATAGTGTCCAGCTTTTTAAACCAGTTGATCTTAAAAGCAAACATTAGCTAGTATTCAATGAAACGCTGTAAGGGCCTTGGGAACTGTCTGTGACTAGAGGCGGGTGACGGAGAAGGTTCAGGCACTGCCCAGGCAGGTCTGAGTGTTGGGAAGCAGGTGAGGAGGTTAGGGCCTGGCCCGGGGTGAAGCGGTCCTCACCAGGCCTCTGCACACATGTGCGTGCGTGCACACACACACACACACACACACACACAGTTAAGGGGAGGGTTCCTGACTTGACCTGCATGCCGGGACCCGGGGAGCTGGAAGCCAGATAAATAAGGCCTTTTCAGCACCGAAAGGGGGTTGAATGTGCAGCTTTTCTCCTTTGCTTAAGAAAGAGCTAGGGAAGGGCACAGCCTGCAGGGAAAAGGGTTCAGGATAGACCTTGGGAAGGACTTCCGTGCCAGCCCAGTGTCGCGCGGTGGTTGTAACGGGTGCTTGCGGGCAGAGCCGGTTCAAATCCGGGCGCTCCCGTTTCCCGTCTGTGTCACCCTGTCTGTCTGCAAGCCTGTCTGTGCCTTGGTTTCCCCTCCCTGCAGATGAGATCATAGTAGAATCTGCCTCATAGAATGAGTTTCCCTGGTGACTCTGCCGGAGAATCTTCCTGCAATGAGGGAGACCCGAGTTCGATCCCTGGGTTGGGAAGATCCCCTGGAGAAGGAAATAGCAACCCACTGCAGTATTCTTGCCTGGGAAATCCCATGGACAGAGGAGGCCGGCGGGCTACAGTCCATGGGGTTGCAAAAGAGTTGGACATGACTGACTAAGCATGCACCCAGGCATAGGGTGAACCTAAGAGTTAAATGAGTTCATGACGGGTAGGGGCACTGGCCCCAGTGAGCATCCAGTAACCACTCGGCGTTGTTATACTGGACGAGGGCGAGGCGGTTCTTCCTGGAGACTGGGACATGCCGAGACTAGAAGCTCCGCGGAGCATGGCCATGTCATCACAAGTCTGCACACAGCCTTACCCACCCGCGGGCGAGTTCACGCAGCCTCGCTCGCCCGCCTGCGGGGCTCATCGGCCAGCACCTGCCCCGGGCTGCCTTCTGCTTCCCTCCCTGAGGCAGGGGGCGGGCGTGCGGGGTGGCCTGTGGAGACCCCAGGGCTAGTATAGCTCAGCCGCCTGGACAGTACACCGGACTCAGAGCCAGGTGCCCAGACCCACCGCCCCTGCGCGTGACCTGAGCCGGCTGCTGCACACCCCGAGACTCGGCTTCTCCATCTCCCAGAAGTGGGGCCCGGGCCTCCGGCCCATCTGAGTTCCCTGCGTGGCAGAGCTGGGCACACACCCTGAGGGTCCCTGGCGTTTTCTGCCCTCCCAGCACCCCAGGGAACGGGGTCAAGACTCTCAGGAGAGAGCCCTGGGGGGCTGGCTGTCATCCGAGTGACCGCCGGCATCAGGCCCTGTCCTCGGGGCTCTCCCTGCCCACGGCCAGAGCGCTTCGGGGTCTGGCGCTGTCCTGACCCCAGCTGGTGGCCCCCGTCACCCTGGAATGGGCTCCCCCGGACACTCCGGAGCGGCCTGGGACCCCGTTTTTTCCCTCAGGTGGCGGAACTTGGTAAGATCGCACAGTCATCTCCATGCTTCCTGCTCGCCCGGCCTGGGGGCAGCTGACACACAGGCTGGACCGTCAGCAGCCCCAGAGCCCACCGTGGACAGGTCACCTCCTTTCTCTGGGCCTTACTGTCCTTATTTGCAAAACGAAAGGCTGGAGGACCAAGGGAGAGAGATGTTCGTTCATTCAGTAGGTGTCCAGTCGTTAACGCTCCCTGTTGGCCTGAGTGTCTGCCGGGGGCACGAGATGTTGACGAGCAAACCCACACCCACGCTCAGGTCACTGCTAGTCTGGTGGTGTTGATGCCGTGAGGAGGCGCACGCATCGCTGGAGCTGGACCAATCGCGGCGGCTTCCTGCAGGAGGGGGCAGCTCAGTGAATCTTGACGGGGGAGAAGCAGCAAAGGCTACAAGAGGCCCCGGGGGCCGGACAGCCACGGCTCTGCTTTATTTGCTGTGCCCAGAAAGAGCCCGGGCTTCCCTGGCGGCTCAGCTGGTAAAGAATCTGCCTGCAATGCGGGAGACCTGGGTTCAATCCCCGGTTGGGAAGATCCCCTGGAGAAGGGAGAGGCTACCTACTCCAGTATTCTGGCCTGGAGAATCCATGGACTGTATGGTCCATGGGGTCGCAAAGAGTCGGACACAACTGAGCGACTTTCACTTCACTTCACTGAAATAGCCCACATGGCCTTTTAGATTTGAACTTATTGGCAACATCTAAAATCCAAAAGTCTTTATGAAAAAAATCTGGATTTCTGACTAGTGAAAATCCAGAACCCTCGTTCCTACAGAGCAACAGTTTTCCCTTTGGACGGAGTGTGGTCCTCCCCACCCTGTCCCACCAATCGCCCCTGCCTGCTCCCCCGCGCTGTCCCATGTCCACTGTCTGTGGACGGGACGTCAATCTGCCCGTGGTTCAGCCCCCGTCAGGCCTGTGCCACCTCCCCCCCATCTGACCAGCAGCCATCCCTGCCGCTCTGGGGGGTGAATGGCTGTAGAATCCATCACACGTTCCTGCAACCGGAGCCGCCCCCTGGGCCCCACAGTGGCTCCTGGCTCTGCGCTCATCCCCTCCAGCCTGCTGTGTGCATGGTAGACAGGGCAAGGCCCTGCACACACAGGCGGGGCTTGCATGCTGGCCTCTGTGCCCCTCCCCACCCAAAACCATGGTCTTGGTGAAGTTCTTCTCTGGCTGCCCCCAAGCGACCCCCTAGGGCCCAGGAGGAGAAGGCAGAACTCAGGTTCCCAGTTGCCCCGGCCCACGGAGCAGCCTTGGACCTCCACTTTCCCATCTGGGAAATAGACGCATCCAGGGCGCCCTCCCTGCAGGGCACCCGCTGCTGGGGAGGTGCAGGACGGTCAGGGGACTGGAGGTGGCTTGATTTTCAGCCCGCTGCATGCGGGGCGCTGCTCCAGGCCTCGCTGGGAGAGGCTGCAGAGACAGAAGGCGGGGCTGTGCTCACCTCACTCTCAGCCTGTGCGCGCCCAGCCGTGGGTCAGGCCGGTGGCGCGGGGCTTGGGTGTCGTCCCGCCCAGGTGTCGGAACCCTCGTGCGTCTGTAGCAAACGGGCGGGGTGAGGACGCGACTTGGGTGGTTGACGTGGGGCCGACTCGGTGATGTGCGAAGCGCAGAGCTGTGTGGACATCCTCCCTGCCCCCGCGGGCTCTCCGAGCAGAGACCGCGGACTCGGGACCACAGACACCGGACCGCAGGGTGAGAGAGGCCGCAGTTGGCTCAGGGGACGGGGGAAGGAAGTGGGAGAGGTGGGCCAGGGCCGGTCATTCCTCTTCGGCCAGCCCCCGCCACTGCCGGAAGGCATCTGAATTTACTTCTTCCTTGGTGCTGGTCGGCACTCCCACCAGAGAGCCTGCCACTCTGCGAGGCTCCCCAAGTCCCCACATGGCATCTGGTGATCAAAGCGTGTCACGTGGATGGAGCAAACACACAAATAACTGGCTTCCTGGAGGCGGTGGCCTGTGAGTTGCGCCTGGAAGGGCAGCGTATCAAGTCCTGGCAGAAACAAGGGGTTCGCTGGGGTTGCTGCAGTGTGCTGGGCCGTGAGCAGTGGGGGGCCAGGTTCAGGGAGGTTGCAGGGGGAAGCCTGGCCCCCGTGCTGGCAGTGGTTGGGGGGTGGGGGGCGCTTACTTGGGCCTGAGGTGGTGGGCGGAGCCGTTACATGAATCCAGAAAGAGAGAGCTGTGGGCAGAGGTGCCCACCACGCCCCGTGCCTGCAGAGACGGGGCATTGAACCCCTGCCGGGGTCTCCCCCTGTCCTCACTCACGGGAAACAGGGCCCTGGGGAATCAGCCCCTGGCCCTGATCAGAGTGGAGGCTCTGCCTGCAGCCCAAGGGTGCAGAGTTCCCGGCCCAGGGTGGGTGGGCCTTGGGGTATGGCTGGAGTGGGGGCCACTCGCAGGCACCAGGAAGCTCCGTGAAGGTGGCAGGGGAGAAGGCCTTGCCCGCCTGGCCGAGGTCAGCCGCGGGGCGGGAGCCGGGTGTTGGGAAAGATGCTGGGTGGGCTGGGGAAGGCTGGCTAAGTGAGCGCTGTAGAGGCCATGCCGGGGCCCGGCTGGGGCGGGGGGCTGATCACCCCAGCTCACCGCCAGGGAGCAGGTGGGGCACCCGTTTGCTGAATGAGACAGAGGTGGGAGTTGGGGTGTTCGAAGCCTGAGGAGCACAGGCGCTCCTCACCAGGCCCGTAGAGGGGTCAAAGCCCACTGGGCCTGAGGCTGGCCTGGGGTTCCTAGACCCTCCCTCGGGCCCCAGAGGTAAGGCCCCCCACCCATCCTGTTCCTGACCTGCTCCTCGCACACTGCCCTCCCCACCCAGCTGCTGCCTCCCACAAGCGGGCACACACCCCCGCAGGCCCAGTTCCCCGTGGCGTCGGCATCTCCCAGGGAACAGATGCGTCCTTCCCTCCACCGGAGCGGCAGTGACCTCACCCCCAGGGGGCCAGCTGAGTCACAGACTGAGGGCGGCCGGCCGGCCAGCTCTCCGCAGAGCCTGGCTTTGGCCAGGCCACTGGTAAGAGAGACCACGGAGGGCGTGAAGGTTTCCATGCCCTTCCCTCAACCTCCCGTGGCCCCGGGTCCACGGGGTGGGAGGCGGACAGCGGTCACTGGGCACCCACACTGCCCAGCGTGCCAGGGGCTCTCGATAAGACATGCGCGCCCCGTCCTAGAGGAGATGGCCCCGAGAGCCTGAGTCCCGCGCCCAGGGTCACACAGCTCATCCCCCATCACAGCGCAGAGGAGAGGGAGGCCTGATCCGTTTTGCAGAGGAGCAAACAGGCTCAGAGACGATGAGTGTGGGGACAGGGGAGTCAGGGGTGGACCAGGCCTCTGCCCCTGTACTCGAGGACAAGCCACCGAAAGCATTCAGGAGACCTCAGGGCACTTGGAGCCTCAGTTTCCTCATCCATAAAATGGGGGCAGTGACACCCGCCCCTTGGGGATGGGGGCGGCGTGAGAGAGGACAGGATGAGGCAGTGTGGGAATGGTGGGGAGGCCCCCGCACCCCCCAGGCGCCCCCCCCCCCGGCACTCTGCTGTGTGACAACTTCTACCCCCGCCAGCCCAAGGCCAGGGTCGGGTGAGTGCAAGGCTGGACCCCAGTGGTGGCCATGGACTGGGGCTGCGGGGCTTCAAAAGGCAGGTCGTCAAGAGGCTCATGGGAGACGGCTCCTGGCTTGGCCCACCGGGTGCGGTCACCCCAGGGGCTCCCCACACCCTCAGACAGCCACCCCAGCCCATCCTTACCAAGGAGCAGACCTCCAAGCATGTGATGCCCTGGGCGCTGAGAAAGCCGTGGGCGTCGCCTGGCCTCAGTTTCCTCATCGGTAAGGCCGAGGGAGGGAAGCCCCGCCTCGGGACAGGGTGTCCTCCAGGACAAGAGGAGCTGGGGAGGGCCCCCCCAGGGGTCCTGGGCACAGGGCGTGTGTGTGAGGTGCACGAGACAGATGCTCCTCCAGCTGGGGGTCTGGAGGTCTGCACCAGAGCTGGGGCGGCAGGACCTGGGGGACATGGGAACCCAGGAGACATAAGAACCCAGAGCCTGGGGCCATGGGACCCGGGAGCCGCAGGGACCCAGACCTGCTGGGCCACCCAAGCGGTGCAGGGTGGGACTAGACAAGGCTCCAAGTTGCCAAGGATGCGACACATCGAGCATGGAGACCTGGGGACCTAGTGAGAGGCGAGGGGCTGACCGGGAGGGTGGGCGGAGGGTTCAGGACGAGGGGAGCTCGTTGCTGCCGCCTCTCACAGCTCTTGGCCCTGCGGGGACGCAGGACGCCCAGGCTGGGGGTGCGGTGGTAACTGAGGCGGTGGTGACTGAGGGGATCAGTGATGGATGGATGGATGGTTGGCACAGAGGTGGGGGTATGTGTGTGGCCGTGTGGATGCATGGCTGGGTCTGTGGATGGTTCATGGGTGGATCTATGAGCACAAGGCTGGGTCGAGATGTGTAAACAGGCTCTGCCGCGCCCACAACAGGTGTTGAGAAAACTCCCACCCATAGGATGGACCAGATAAGCCCCTGAATGGAGAGCTTGCTTGCTGTGGCACAGGAAGCGCAGCCCGTGTGGGGAGCAGCATGGGGGCTCGCCCCAAGGCAGAGTTTCCTTAGGGCGCTGGAATGCCCAACTTTGAGAGGTAGTGAGGTTCCTGTCGCCGGGGGCATCCAAGGGCATTCAAGCAGAGAATGGGCCGCCACTTCCTCAGAGTGCCGTGGAAGACTCCTGCGGCAGGTCGGGGCCTGCTGCGGTGGTGTCTGATACCAAGGAGAGAGAATTTGGGTTCTGAGGCCCGCAGGAGGCCGTGGCCTCTGTCGAAGCCCAGCTTCCTTTCGGAGAGAAAGTTCTTTGCTGGTGTAGGGGCCAGACGAGCATACAGCTGCTATCCCCACTGTGGGAATCGGGCTGGAATCCGCAGCAAAATTCCCCATCCTGCACAGGCCAGGGCCAGGCCCAGAACAAGGCTTTGACCCGGAGACCCGGGCAGGCCTGGCTCCAGCCTCCCTGACCTTCTGTGGGCAGGCCCTCCCTGAGTCTCGGGTCCCTCGAGGAGGAGATGGGAGCCCCGGTGGCCGCTGGACAGCAGCTGTGTATGGGATCTGGGCCCACCTGCTCTTGGGGGCTCCCTGGGGGCTGTGGGTGGGAAGAAGTCGTGAGTCACTGTCCCTGGGGGCTTCGCCTGGGAAGCCCCCACTGACCGCTGTGGGCTGGACCTGGGAGCAGCTGGCAGGGGGCGAGGGCGGGGCACTCCATCCAGCGGGGGTCCCTTCCGGAAACAGCTGGGACCCGACCAGACCCCACAGCAGCTGAGGGGAGCCCGCCCTGCGTCCCTTCTCTGGCCCACGGGGGCCAGGAGAGCTGGTGATAAAATCGCCTCCGTCAGGCAGACGGGAGAATGAGTGAGTGAGTCCTGGACCCGTGCTCAGGGCTCCGTGAGGCTGGGGTGGGGTGGCTGGGGGACTGAGGCCAAGGAGGGGCCAGGCACCCCCGGGTCATCTCACAGCGAGGGGTGGACCCCGGCCAGACGGAGACCCCCAGAGCGGGTGGCCGTGCGCCCGGGGAAGTGGCCAGCCGCGTCTTTGTTCCCCATCCACCCAGGCTTCCTCTGGTAGCCGGGGCAGACAGCCCCCTCGTCCTGGCCGCGGTGGGCAGGGCCGTGGCGGGCGGGTGTTGGGTTGAGGCCTCTGGGGAGCTGACGAAGGATGCGAACCGCCCTCGCCTCCCGCCCACCTCCCTCCCCGTCCCAGGCCGGCCTCTGGACCGAGGGCCAGCCCAGGGCTCTGGGTGGACGCCCCTCACCCGGCCCGCCCAGTGACTCACTGCTCCCCTGGCCCAGGGCCACCGCCGGCTCCTGGCAGGAGGCGAGGAGAGCGAGGTTGTGCCGGAGGAGCCGCCGCGGGGTCGGTGTGCGGGTGTGTGAGCCCCGCTCGGCAGGGAGGGGCTGGAGCCTTGCGAGGCGGGAGGCTGGGACCTGCGGGGGTCCGAGACGGCCGTCCCTTCCCCGTGCTCCGGGCCTTTTCTGTCTCCCTCCCACCATGGAGAAGGAAGTGACCTGAGAGCCAGCCCCCCGGCCGGAGCCGCCCGGGGCTGGAGGGCAGCACCGTGGGCCCCCGGCTGCCCGCTCCCCACTCGCCAGGCATGAAGGGCAGCAGTGGCGTGTGGGGCCTCATGTGGAAATACTGCATCTCCGTGAGGACCCTCAGGTACCAGGGGACGGGCGAGTCGACGCAGCAGAGCCTGGCCGTGGTCAGCGGGCGGGGGCGAGCGGGCACCGGCTGGCCCGCTTCTGTTGGCTCCGGGAGGTCCAGGGCAGCCCAGCCCGAGGGCTGGAGGCAGGACGGGTCCCCCGGCGCCCTCCTCCAGGGCTCTGGGGTGCCGGGGTGCCCTGCAGGACGCCAGGCAGGCTCAGTGTCGCTGGCAGCCTCCCCAGCGGGCACTTGCCACAGCACGCTGGACGCAGTGGGGGCCCCAGGCCCTGTCCCCAGCCCCCTTGACTGTCTCCCCGGGTGAGATGTGCTCAGCACTCAGCGGAGGACTGCTTGCCCCCGTGGGCCACGTGCGGCCCCCCGTGCTGAGCCTGCACTCGGGCCCCAGGCCGCCGTTTCACTGGTCTTGGTGGGTGACGCGGCCTCACCTCTCCAGCCAAAGGTTCCCACCTGCAGATCCTAGAGGCTTAGCGGGAGGGCTGAGGGAGGGAGCAGTGGCGGGGCTTGGCTCCCAGCCAGCACGGGGTAAGCTGACTCCCCCCCTCCGCCAGCTGCAGGGTGCCCGGAACCAGGTGTGATGGGGGTGGAGACTGCGGCGCAGCAGAGCTGGCCCGGGGCGTGGGCGCTTCCCCCCCCTCCCCAGCCTGTCCCGGCCCCACCCCGCCCCCGGGGCTTGGTTCCAGCCTCCACAGCTGCTGAAGGGGCTCAGAGCTGGAGCAGCCAGGGGGCTCGTGTGACCTCAGACAAGGCTGGGCTCTGGGGCTATAGGGGTTGGGCAAGACTTTGAGACCCCGCCTATTTGGATAACACCTTGGGGCATATTTTTTACTGTAAGGGGAGGTTTTAGGAAGAATAAGGGGTGGGAAGATCCCCCGTCTTTCTTCCCACCCTCATTACCTGGCATGTAAACTATATAAACTCTCCCTTGCTTCTTCCCTCCCTTCCTGCCTTCTTTCCTTCCCCAAATACTTGTGACCACTTAGATGAAATGCCTACAATAAAATAAACAATAAAATGTCAGGATCAAGAAAGCACGGTTTAGGATATTATGACTTGGCAGGGGAAAAAAAAGCAGAGCAGGAGAGAGATGTGCAGGATCCTGGGGTCCTTTTGTGGAGATGAAAATGGTTGAGCTTCCCAGCAGCCAAGGGGAAAAGGGAAAGCCAGCCTCCCCGGTCTCTCTCACTGTGAGAAGCCAGCGTGTCAAGGACCTTGGTTGTCTGTGCTGCTAGGGGAGAGTGTGTGGGAGCCCTGGGCCCCACCCTGAGTGGACGGGAGGGTGAGAGCCATTGCAGGGCCAGGCTGAGGGCAGACAGTGAGGGCTGAGACTTCTCTTGGGTGGGGAGGCCGGCTGGCTGTGGGAGCAGAGCGAGGAAAGCTCCCCCCAGTGTGAGTCAGCAGCTGCCTGTCCCTCCTCAGCCCCTGGGACAGACCTCCCCGGGCGGGCACCTTGGAGGCCGGGCCAGGCAGAGGGCGAGTCCCTGCGCGCCCTTCCCTGTGGCCGCAGCGGGGTTTTCCTATGTCCTGTTCTCTCCCGTGGTTTCCGGGGACTGGCACTTGGGAAAACTCAGGGCTTGTTTACAGGATGCGGTGGGCCCAGGCCTTGCGGTGGGTACTGCCTGCCAGGGCCTCATGCCAGGGCCTCACCCCTGGAGAGGAGCGGCCCCCCCTCAGTCCCTCGTCTTCCAGGTGGGGGTCATCGCACAGCCACCCAGGGCTTGGGGGGCTCGGTCAGTGCCCCTGGTGTTTGTGGGCACTGCTGGCCGGCAGTGACAGAGGACCAGCTCTAGCGGGGTGTGGGCACGACAGTTGGCACTGGGTTTGCTCCAAAGCCCCACTGAGTGCCTGTACGTACAGGGCGCTGTGTGGTTACTTGGGAGGATAGGCCTGGAGGCTGGGGGGCCGCGGGGGGCTTCAGGCTCCAGCAGACGCGCTCTGGTCTCTGGGCCCACACCCCACTTGTTTGGGGAGCCCCCAAGAGAGCCAAGACCATTCCCTGAGAGAGACAGACGGACAGAGGGGGCCAGCCCGCACTGGGGTGGGGGGATCCCAGCCCCCGGGCCGCGGGGGGAGAGCTGAATCAGCAGGCGGGCGGGGTGGGCGGCGGCCACAGGGACAGACTGCGGGGCTGCGATGGACGCGCATACTTTCCCACTTGCGTCTTCAGATTCCGCGCCTCGTGCGCCTGTCGCCCTGGCTGGGCAGCTCACATCTGGAGAAGCGCGAGGTGTGTGGGGAGCAGGCTGCCCAGCCAGGCCTGGCCCCCCGCCAGCGCTTCGGGGGCTGCAGGCAGGGTCCCGGGGCCTCGGGCTGAGGTCGCTGAGCGGGGCCCCCAGGCTCGGGGCGAGACGGACATAACTCCGGGGAGCGGGGTGCAGAGCCCCCCCGGCCCACGGCGGTGGGCGTCAGATGCGCAGCCGCTGGCCGGCTGCTGAGCGTCTCTGGCCCCATTCCTCGCCTGTTAGATGGGGGGTGGTTCCAGCAGGGCAGGCTTCTTGGGGCAATCCTGAGGGGGTCCCCGTCAGCACCGGAGGCCGGTGACACAGTGTGGGAAGTCCAGGCTCGTAACTCGGGGCACCCTCCCAGCCACTGCAGAGTCTGGAAGCAGCTCAGCCCGTTCTATCTCGTAAGTGACTTTTAGGGTTGTTCTGAGATTAAATGGATCGGAGCCTGTGGGCCTGCAGGCGGGGCAGGGGGGGGTGTGTGTGTGTGCATGCGCGTGTGTGTCACAGGTCAGGCAGGAAAATCACTTGTGCATCTGGCATTACTTGGGGAGCGAGAGATCGGTTTCTGCCCTGGGGGAGCCAGTGGGGCATTTGAGCTGCTGTGGAGGTGGGGGGTGTTGGAGCTGCCGGTTAGGGGGCGGGGAACAGGGCAGCCCCTTTGGGGCGTAGGCTGAGGATGGGGCGGTGAGGAGCCTGGCCGAGCAGACCCCGCCCCCGGCATCTGGGATGGAGTGCTGGGGCGCAGCTGGCAGCCGGGCCCCGGGGGCGTCCCGGGAGCGTCCCCGACAGTGAGCCGTCCAAGGCCCCTGCACGGGGCCTGTGTGGACACCTCACGGGTGGGGGCTCGCAGCCTACACACCAGCCCCTCCTGACCCCCCTTCTCTGGGCAGCAGGGGCGGGAGATCTGAGCTGCCCCTCTGAGCTCACGCAGACCCTCAGGCTTCAGAGCCCCTGAGCCTCAGCCCTGCCGTCTTCCCTCCCCTTCCCATTTCCCCCACGGAGTCTCTGTGCAGGACTTGAAGACCTACTCAGTGCCTGGTGTCTACCCTGGGAGGGACACTGTCTGCCCCCCCAACCACCGCCGGGGTCAGAGGAGGCGCCAGGGCCCTGAGGATCTCGCGTTGTTAGTTTCCTGTGGGGTCACTGGGGGCCCTTCTTGGTGAGGCAGCTCTCACCCTCAGGGAGCTGAGTGGGGAGGTGGCAGAGGGGGGCACAGGCCTCCCCAGCAGGTGCGGAAAGCCGGAGCACCTACTGTGTGCTGGGCCCCCAGCAGTGAGGACGCAGACGGCCGGGTCTCACGGGGCTGGAGCTGAACGATAAATAAACAGATGAAGACGTCTTCAGACAGGGACTCGGGGAAGAGGGTGAGACTGGGGGGAGTGATGGAGCAGCCGGGCAGAAGGGGCCATGTGACCTGGTGGTCCAGAGAGGCCTCCCCAAGTGCCCTTCAGCTGAAGAGCAGGTCCATCCCTGCAGCGGAATGTTGTCAGCCGTAAAAAGGGAGGACACGCTGGTACACGCTGTGACATGGACGAACCTTGAGAATCGCAGATGGAGGGACAGGGGCCGGTCGCGCAAGGCCACAGTGTCTGGTTCCACTTACACGAACGTCCACAGGAGGCGAGTCCGCTGATCCAAGAATACACGAGCGCTTGTCCAGGCTGGGGTGGGACGCAGAGGGACTGCCTAACGGGTGTTTCTTTCTGGGATGATGAAAATATTCCAGCCTCAGATGGTGGTGATGTTTGCACAACTCTAAAATACACTGAAAGCATTGACTTGCTTGCTTTATTTTTTGAATTTTCATTTTGGCTGCACCGCGAGGCATGTGCCCTCCTAGTTCTCAGGGATTGAAGCCTCGAGGCGCTGAGCCTAGCCCTGGAGCCCCCAGGGAAGGCCTGTGAACAGCACACTTTAAATGGGCGAATGTTACGGAACGTGAGTTCTATCTCAGCGAAACTGTTTTTAAAACAAGACAGAGGAAAGAAACACCTGGGTTAGGGGGTGGCCTAGAGCTGAGAGTGGCAGGAAGGAGCAAACTCAGCAAGTGCCAACGCCCTGAGCGGGAGCAGGGTGGGAGGGGACGGAGTTGGGGGTGGATGTGCCGTCTGCAGGGCCCCGGGTCAGGTCGAGGACTTCAGAGTCGGCTGAGACAAGGCAGGGCACGAAGCAGGATAAAGCTGCAACTGTGCTTTCTGTGTCAAAACAAGCAGGCTGCCGCGAGGAAACGAGATTGGGGGGGGTGGCACGGTGTGGGCTGGGGGGGCTGGCGAGAGCAGTCAGAGATGGCCAGGGGGCTGCCCCAGGGGACAGACTGCCCCATGGGGGACGACCTCCTGGAGGAGGGGATCTGGGCACGGCCTCCAGGAGTGGGGGATGGGCCGGGCAGTGACTGGGGGTAGCCAGGGGCTCTGCAGGTGGGGGACCGGGAGCTGAGTGCGAGGAGGCCTTGGGGGGCCCACCCGACCACAAGGAGGCCAGCTGACCGCCCCACCCCTGGTCCCCTGTGGGCCAGAGCAGCTTTAAGACTAAGCAGGGCAGAGTCCGCCAGGCCACCTGTCGTCTGCCTTTGTCCTGCCTGCCCAGGCTGGCCCGCAGCGAGAGGGTCAGTGCCGAGTGGCTGGAGACCCAGCCGGGCCCCTGCGCTTCTGAACAAAGCGGCCTCGAGGAAACTCGAGTGGCCCCTGAAATGCGATCGGCCGCGAGAGCCTGGCCAGCAGGAAGCTGTATTATTCATTGAGCGGAGCCCCTGGGGCCTGCCTGGTCTCCGGCCACCTGCACGGCCCAGACCTGGACGGAGCACCCCCAGGGCAGTGTCCGGCCGGGCTGAGGGCGGCCGGGCCGAGGGTGCCCGGGGCGTGGTTTCCTGGATGCGGGCTGAGCCAGGAGGAAGTGGGACTTCAGACAGAGGCAGGCGGCCTGCAGCTGGCGCCCCGGGGCCACAGACGCAGGCAGGGCGCAGGAAGACCACCGCCCTCTCCCCAGGGACTGTGAGTACACCCCCACCTGCCCCAGGGGGCAGGGACAGGGGCTCGGGCACCCAGGGGACCCGCGCGGGCACCGGCCGTCCTGGGGCAGCGGCCGGGAGGAGGGCCTCTCGCGCCCCCCCACCAGGGCTTTGGGCTGCTTCCTGGGACTGTTTTCTGCCCCCGCTTCTCCGCACCTGGACAAGGTGGCATGGTCGGTGGCCCTGGTGTTTCCCACAGCGGCCCGGAAGGGCGGTCACAGCTGCAGGAGGGAAGTTCGCTGGCTTCCCCGGCGGTGAGACCCGCCCCATGGCCTGGAGGGGGGCAATGGCCAGAGCCCCTCAGCTCACCCAGGCCGGGGTTCTCTGCCTGGGGCCCCACGACCCCCCCTGAGAGAGAGAGACTCTGGGCCATGCCCATTTCACAACCCAGTCAAGTGAGGCCCCAGAGGCCCCGTGTGTGGTGGGTGGAGCCCCCATCCCCTGGGGAACACACGCTCAGGGCACTCGTAGGCTGCGGCAAGGGGGCAGAGGACGTCCCCAGGCTCCGGGACCTGGGTTTCCTGTCCACCCATAAGTCCACTGGGGTCCACTTTGTCCTGAGTGGGCTCTGCCCCGGGGATGCCCCGCCCGCCCCACCCACAACCGTGGCTTTTTTCTGAACTGGTCCAGCGTGGAGCCGTGAGGCTGGAGGGACCGGGGACAGTCCCACTGATGGGGGCTGCTCTGTGCGCGCAACAGCAGCTCGGCGAGGCACGGGTGCAGTCCCTCAGGAAATCCCCGGGTGAGGTGGGACTGGCCACCTGGCCCTCGGGGAGATTCCCCGCCCCGTGCAGCCATCCCCTCTGGTGACCTGAGAACGTGTGTGCAGCGTCCCAGGCTGGCGTGTGAGGTGGACCTGGGGTTTGGACCCAGAGCGAACCCCAGCCCCCAGTGCGTGGCACCGCCGTCTGCGGGGGGCAGGGGTCAGTGCTCCCGTGATGACCCATCACTGGGTCCACTTCTTCCTTTGCAGGCGGTTGGACTCCAGTCCTGAGGAGGGGGTCTCCACCCCACAGGCCCCCTGGAGCCCGCACTGGGGTGGGGGACGCACGGCTGAGGGGTGAGCTCCATCCAGGGCTGCCCTCTGAGCCAGGGCCGACAAAGGCTCCCCCTGACGCAGCCACAGGGCTGCCCACTGACCCCCTGGGCCAGGGGCCGCGGCGGGATCCCAGAGGTCAGGCTGCTCAGGGCCCAGGGCTCCGGCCGCAGCTTGTCAGGCACAACCTGCCTTTGTCGGGTGCCAAGGTACAGCGGGGGGACCTGGCCAGGCAGATGGACACCGGCTGGCAGAGGATCAACGTCCCGAGGGCAGGCAGGAGGGGGTGATCCGGGCCGGGACAGCAGGGCCTGGGTGGGCGCTGTGGTTGGCTCTCGGGGAGGACCCTGGGCGGGCGCTGTGGTTAGCTCTCAGGAAGCCTCGGACAAGCTGCTTCCCCTCCCGAACCGCCCATCCTCGCCTGCCCCGCAGGCCCTAGAGTCGTGAGCTGAGGCCCCTGCCACTCCACACTCTCTCAGGACCTTGTGGGTCCCTAAACCCAAGCATTCCACAAACACTTATTGAGCGCCTACTGTGAGCCAAGCACTATGTCGTCTCTGTCTGAAAGGGTCGAACAAACCGGGTTAAAAGGCACAGGAGGGGGTGAATGGCAGGGGAGGGGGGCGGCCACTGGGGCAAATGTGGCTTATTTTCACAGCTGCGTGGGGCCCGTTTGACACAAAGCCGCCGGCAGGCCCAATTCACGACCACCTCATGGGTGTCAGAGTTCAGGGACGAGCGGAGCTGAAGCATCATGCAGTAGGTAGACCGAGGGCGATTGGAAGAGCAGGCGGCGGGCAGAGGGCCACAGCGGAGCGGCCTGTGGGGGCCCGGGGCCCTGAGCTGCGCGGCGCAGGCTGTGGGGAACCGTGCGGGACGTCCCGCCGTTCCCTCTCCTGAAAGTTCCCAAAGTCCCCAGACCGAGTCCCCACTGTCATGTGACCTCCTTAGCCCAGTTCTGCTAAAACAGGGCCTCAGGCTCAGCCCTCCTTCCTGCTGACCCTCTGAGGCAGCGGGTCACCGCTGTGTAGATGTCTGGGTCTGTCAGCCCTGGCTCTGCACCCCACCCACGCGGGCCTGGTCTACTCTGCTTTCTCTGCTTCGCAGTCACCAGAAAAGTTCAGGTTGGTGAGGGTACCTTCTCTGCACACCCTGAAGAGTCCGAACCCTTGGGGAGTTTTTCCCCGGGGGCCTGGACACTCATTTGCAAGTGACACTTTCCCCTAAGGGCTTCCCCGATAGCTCAGTTGGCAAAGAATCCGCCTGCAATGCAGGAGACCCCGTTCGATTCCTGGGTCGGGAAGATCTGCTGTAAAGGGATAGGCTACCCACTCCAGTATTCTTGGGCTTCCCTGGTGGCTCAGCTGGTAAAGAATCCTCCAGCAATGTGGGAGACCTGGGTTCGATCCCTGGCTTGGGAAGATCCCCTGGAGAAGGCCAAGGCTACCCACTCCAGTATTCTGGCCTGGAGAATTCCATGGACTGTATAGTCCATGGGGGTGGCAAAGAGTCAGACACAACTGAGCAACTTTCACTTCACTTCACTTTCCCCTGGAGCGTGGCCTGGGTGGGACACAGAGACCATGGAGCTGCCAGGCCCCCACCCCACACTGTCCCCTGGATACCTGCCGGCCTCATTGTGTTTGGAACCCCTTCTGTTTGGAAAGAGCCAGGGCTACGTAGAACCCCAGCGTCAGAGAGCCAGAGCATGTGGGCCTTCAGACCCCTGCTCAGAAACAAGGCCACAGTCATAGCAGGAAGACCGGCCAGGCGTGGGCACGCTGTGTCTGGAGCTCCAGGTGGCCCCCAGGCTGGGACCCAGGTCCACTGGGCAGCGTATCTGCAGACCGTCGGCCAGGTGCAGGCAGGAAGGAGGGTCCACACCGCTGCCTTCACTCCCTGAGTCCCGTGAGTGTGGGCCAGGCCACCCTGAGGCGCCCTCTGACCTTCACCAAGAGTCTGTGGAGGAGTGGTCATCAGCCTCCTTCGATGGATGAGCATAGCAGCGCCCAGAAATCAGTGTAACCGCGCCTGCCTCTAGCACAGCGGTGAGACACCAAGGCCGGCAGAGCAGAGTGCCTGGGCTGCACCCAGAGGGCTGCGCGGGGCGCTGGGTTGTGGCCAGGCAGCAGAAGCAGGCTGAGGGCCCAGACGTCCGTGTGAACCCCTCTCTGCAGCTTTCTCGGGCATGTGCTCGTGCGTGTCTCGGGTCAGCTCACCAGGCTTCCCAGTAGAGGCACTCTCGTTGCAGGTGGCAGAAAAATTGGGCTCAAACAGGCTTATCTCAAAAGGGGCTTTTCCAACTCATGGAACTGAAAAGTCTGGGGTAATGGCTTCAGGAATGGCTGGACCCAGGAGTTCAGTTTATGGACAGGATTTGGACTTTTCCGCTCTCTCTTTGCTTTCCTCTCTGCTGGCTTCGCGTTGGCCTTCTCCATGTGGGTGCCTGGCACATATGGGGAGTGCTGCCCGACCCCGTGATGGGCCAGCTGCAGGGCCAGGCGGTGGTGGCCTCACGCTGCTTCTGGCACGTTGTTTACAGTGCCCTGGGGCAGAGGGGACAGGAAAGAGGAAGTTAGGACACCGGCAGTTAGAGCCGACCGGGGGTGAGCTCCAAGGCCTGTGGGAGCCCCAAGGAGCAGCGATGGAGTTTATATCCAGACAGCTTCCCCCGAGGCTTCCTGGAGGAGGCGGCAGCTGAGCTAAACTTTGAGGGCCTGGAGTTGACCTGGGGAGTGAGACGCGAGAGAGCAGGAGCCCTGTGGCTCATCCTGGGGCTCAGGCCAGCTCAGAACCTGCACGCAGCAGGGCGAGGGGGCTGTGCCCGGCTCCTGGGGCACCTGCCCAGGGCCCAGAGGTCAGAACAGCTCCCTGAGGGTGAGAAGGACGGGGTGCCAGGGCCTACGAGTGGGTGAAAGGTGGCCTGGCTTCCAGGCCATGAGGACAGGGAGGAAAAGAGCACTGAGTGAGCACCTACTGTGTGCCCATAACTTTCTGTTGCCCCGTCCCGGCCACACCACGGCCTGGAGGTTCCCCGTCCCCTCTTTGCAGAGGAGGAGCGGCTGCTGGATCGAAACAAGTCTTTTCCAAGTCAGCCGTCTTTCCCCACAAAGGCAGAAGGTGCACCTCGCCCGTCGGCCAGGATCAGCAGCCTCTGCTCTACCGGCAAGAGACTGCGGGCTGTCCCTGGCCGCGGCGCATGGGGAAGTCACCACGTTCAAAACAGTTGTGTGTTGAAACACCTTCCCAGCAGCAGGCTGACCACCAGGCCTCCCATCACACCAGCAGCAAGCAGTCAACGTGAAACCCAGGGCCTGTGAAACGGCTGCATCAGAGCCGGGCACGGCGGCGACTCGTGAACCCAGAGGCCCGCATGCCGCAGTGGCTACGGACGGCCGCCTGCTCCGAGCAGCCAGGACACCAGCTTGGCTCTGAATCTTAAAAGTGATGTTTTTTTGTTTTTTTGTTTTGGCCAGGCTGAGTCGTCGTTGCTTTGCGCAGGTTTCTCTACCTGCAGCCGGCGGGGGCTACTCTTGGCTGCGGGTGCGGGCTTCTCAGTGCCGCGGTTTCTCTTGTTGCGGAGCGTGGGTGCGGGCTTCTCAGTGCCGCGGTTTCTCTTGTTGCGGAGCGTGGGTGCAGGCTTCTCAGTGCCGAGGTTTCTCTTGTTGCGGAGCTTGGGTTCTGGGTGCTCCAGCTTCAGTGGGTGCGGCTCGCGGGCTCCGGAGCGCAGGCTCAGTCGCAGTGGCTCATGGGCTTAGCTGCTCCACAGCATCTGGAATCTTCCTGGAACAGGGATCAGACCAGTGTCCCCTGCATTCGCAGGCAGATTCTTATCCACTGTTCCACCAGGGAAGTCCTTCAACAGCGAATTTTTAAAGCCCTTCTCAGTTCAGTTCAGTTCAGTCGCTCAGTCATGTCCGACTCTTTGCGACCCCATGAATCGCAGCACGCCAGGCCTCCCAGTCCACTCCCAGAGTTCACTAAAACTCACATCTGCTGAGTCAGTGATGCCATCCAGCCATCTCATCCTCTGTCATCCCCTTCTCCTCCTGCCCCCAATCCTTTTCAGCATCAGAGTCTTTTCCAATGAGTCAACTCTTCGCATGAGGTGGCCAAAGTACTGGAATTTCAGCTTTAGCATCAGTCCTTCCAATGAACACCCAGGGCTGATCTCCTTTAGGATGGACTGGTTGGATCTCCTTGCAGTCCAAGGGACTCTCAAGAGTCTTCTCCAACACCGCAGTTCAAAAGCATCAATTCTTTGGCGCTCAGCCTTCTTCACAGTCCAACTCTCACATCCACACGTGACCACTGGAAAAACCATAGCCTTGACTAGATGGACCTTTGTTGGCAAAGTAATGTCTCTGCTTTTGAATATGCTATCTAGGTTGGTCATAACTTTCCTTCTAAGGAGTAAGCGTCTTTTAATTTCACGGCTGCAATCACCATCTGCAGTGATTTTGGAGCCCCCAAAAATAAAGTCTGACACTGTTTCCACTGTTTCCCCATCTATTTCCCATGAAGTGATGGGACCGGATGCCATGATCTTCATTTTCTGAATGTTGAGCTTTAAGCCAACTTTTTCACTCTCCTCTTTCACTTTCATCAAGAGGCTTTTTAGTTCCTCTTCACTTTCTGTCATAAGGGCAGTGTCATCTGCATATCTGAGGTTATTGATATTTCTCCTGGCAATCCTGATTCCAGCTTGTGCTTCTTCCAGCCCAGCGTTTCTCATGATGTACTCTGCATAGAAGTTAAATAAGCAGGGTGACAATGTACAGCCTTGACGTACTCCTTTTCCTATTTGGAACTGGTCTATTGTTCCATAGCCACCCCTAAAGCGTGTTCACTTGGCAGAGATAAGCCAGAGTAGGGGCAGGGAGGTGGTGGGTCGGCGCCCAGCCCCCACATGGGTGTCTGTGACTCCCTGGGCAGCCCCTGTGCCTCTCTGAGCCTCAGTTTCCTCCTCTGCAAACTGTGGATCGCATTTCCCAAAGCAAGGGTTAAATCACGCTGTACGTGGCATGTCCACGTGTGGTGACGCTGCAGCGACTCCATGAATGTCAGTGGTTGCGTGGAGTGAAACGGCTGTTCTCAGTGTGATTATAATATTGTTATTTCTTAATTTTTAATAGTCCTTTGGCTGTGACAGATCCCAGCTGTGGTACGCAGGGTCTTCCATCTTCCTTGTGGCACGCGGGACCTTTAATTGCGAGATCTTCCCTGTAGCTCAGATGGTAAAGAATCTGCCTGAAACATGGGAGACCCCAGGTTCGATCCCTGGGTCGGGAAGATCCTCTGGAGAAGTGGAATGGCTACCCACTCCAGTGTTCTTGCCTGGAGAATTCCATGGACAGAGGAGCCTGGCGGGCCGCAGTCCATGGGGTGGCAGAGTCGGACACGACTGAGCGGCTGACAGGCCAACGCTGCCCCAGCTGTAGCAGGTGAACTGTTGGTTGCTGCGCGTGGCTGCTAGTTCCCTGACCAGGGGTCGAACCCAGGTCTCCCGCACTGCAGGAGGATTCTTCACCATCTGAGGCACCCGGGAAGAAGCTTTGTCCTGCAGAAAGGGGAGTATTTAGGAGAGGGGTCCAGAGCAGCGTCTGAGCCTGGTCCGGAGTGTGTGTAGAGCCCGGTGGGTGGAGAAGGCAGGCGGTGGGCGGGGTCTGTCGGTGTGCCCGGGCAGCCACAGTCAGTGCTGGGCGGCGTGGGGCCTGGGCGGGATGAGAGCCGGATCGGGGCCAAAAAGGCAGGTGGGGGGCCAGAGGCCCCAGGGCTGTGCTGTCTGTGAGCGGGGAGGTTGGAGTAACCAGTGTTCTTTTGGTTGCAAGTGATGAAAGCAAATGAAAAACCCAGGCTGGCTTGAGCGGAAGGGCAGCTTTCTTGCCTTCGATTTCTAAAACAGACAGGGCTTCAGGTATAGTTTGATTCAGCAGCTCAAAGCGTGTGTCAGAGACACGGGTGTCTTTCTCCCTTCTTTCACAGCTTCACCCTCAGGCAGTCTCTGCTCGTGGGGGCCCCCGGTTCCAGGTTTCCAGTAGTCTGTTAATGATCCCCGCAGAAACGGTTCCGACAAGTCGCAGAGGAGCCTTGGGTCACAGGCTCATGCCTGGGCCAGTCGCTTTGGCGAGAGGGCGGAGTACTCAAGTTAGGGATGGAGTCCATGGATACAAGATGGACTTAAGAGTGGAGGACGGGATCCCCAGAGAAAACGGGGGCCCCCCAGCTGGGCTGGGCAGGCGCGGTCTCCCAGCACCCCCGCCGTGATCTGATAAGACGCCCCAGGCGCTGTGCTCGGCAACCTGACCTGCGTCACCCCTTCCTGTCGGCCCCGTTAAGATCCCCATTCTGCAGGTGAGAAAACCAAGGCCCGGGGAGTCACAGCCACCTGCCCAAGTTCACACCATGAACAAAGGGCCCTCGAATCACCGTGACCCCAAAGCCCAGGCCCTTAACCGTCTGGCACACTGCCTCACGGTGATGAGAGCTCGGGTGGAAGAGGACACCTGGGGACCTCGTATGGAGGACGGGGTGCAGGGGGCAGGCAGGAAGTGGGGCCACACAGGCGGAGAGGAGGGCGGCCCTGGGGGTCACAGCTGTGGTGGGGTCCACATGCTGGCAGCCTGGCTGGCCTGTGGGAAACCACACAGCCCTGTGTGAGTAGCTGTCCCTCCTGCTTTCTGCTCCGGGCGTCTTAGCAGGAGGATGCGAGGCATGAGGTTGCATTCATGCTCCCACTGCGGGCACAGGGGCACTTCCGGGGAATTTCCGGAGGAAGTGGTTGAAGGGAGGTGACCACCTGCCTGGCACAGGGCCAGGGAGGGGAGCGGGCCAGATGGGGAAACAGCCGCTCTCCACTTCCCTTTTCAGCCCTGAGACTTCCCAGGCGAGAGGCCCGCCTCCCTGATGACATCACAGCAGGTCAGAGGTCAACCCACGCACAGCCTCCTTGCACAGAGGGGAAACCGAGGCGGTGTGGGCACAGCGGTCAGCCCCTGGAGAAGTCTGGCAGCCTGAGTGCCAGTCCTCGATGCCGCTGCCTTGCTGTGTGACCTCGTCAAGCCTCAGTACTCAGTTTTACATCTACAGAGTGGGCCTAAGATGGCCTCCCACAGAGGACAAGAGAAAAGGGCTTGAAGGCCTGGCACCTGTAGATGCCAGTGAATACAGGCCACGATGACTCCTTCCTGCGCCTGCTGAGCTCAGGGGGAGAGCAGCTGAGACCCCGCGGCCCGCTCTCTGCGGGCCAAGATGTGAGGCCTTGGGCGAGTCACCGCGCTTCTCTGGGCCTCAGTTGCCTTATCTGGGAAATGGGATCTTCCCTGGATGTCTCTTTCCCGCTGGGCGGTGAGGCGTCCCCTCCCCTCACAGCTTCCCTTCCTGCCGGCCCAGCACCCGCAGCATGCAGGCTCTGCTCACGCCCTGAGCGGTCAGGCCAAGGTCCCTGGTGCCCCCTCTCAGGTGGTAAGTGGCCGCCAGCGGGCGCCCCCATGCTCTGTCATCTGGGTGATCAAGTGGCCATGGGCGGTCATGGGAGGAGGGCCCAGTGGTGCCTCTGGAGGCTGAGCCTTTGCTGACAGCGTCCTGGGCCTCTTCTGGGGGTCCACCTGCCGCCATCCTCACTGCGGTGGGCGCTGGGTCAGCACCCCCCGCATGGTGTGGCCGTCTCCTGCCACCTGCCCCTCGGGCCAGGCGGGGAGCGTCTGCAGGGTGTCACTGCCCGCAGGGTGAGGACCTCCAGAAGCTGGATCCGGAGGATGGCAGTCGGGCCGGGCGACTCGGACAAGCATCTTTGCTCCTGAGTCTGTTCTGTTGTCGTTCAGCCGCTCAGTCGTGTCCGCCTTTTTGGACCCCGTGGACTAAAGCATGGCAGGCCTTCCTGTCCATCACTGTCTCCTGGAGTCTGCCCAAGTTCACGTCCGTCGAATCGGTGACGCCATCCAACCATCTCATCCTCGGTCGCCCTGAGTCTGCCTGCTCCCCTGTAAGAGGGGAGAAAGAAGCCCACCCACGGTGAGGGCTTTGTAACCCTGAACTGGAAGCACAACAGGGAGAGTTTGGGCTGCAGTGGGGTGGGTCCAGCCGGGTCAGAGCCCAGCTCCGTGCAGGCCGCGGGCTTTCCCGAAGGCTGCCTCCCTCCCACCCGCTCAGGCCTCTGCTCTTTTTAAAGGGCAGATCAGTTCCCTGGGGCCCCGGACCCTGCTGGTGGGCCCCCCCTCCAGAGAATGCTTGAGGGCTGGGTTCTGCCTCCCATGGTGGCCCATGCTGGGCCCCAAGCTCTGACAGCCCGGGGCAGCCGCCCTAGGGATCAGTGTGCTGATTCGTGTTTCATTTCATGACTGCTGTGTGACAGGCCACCCCAAAGGCTGTAGCCCCAACGGCATGGGCGACCATGCCCAGGCCGGCCCGCTGGGGCCCCTGGGCTCCCTGGAAAGTCCCAGGTGGCCCCACTCACTCGTCTGTGGTTATTAGGCTGGGACACCTTGCTGCCCACCCGTCGGTGGCCTCCGGTGGGCAGCTGGCATATTTGGCATCCAAGAGGGCAGAGATGGAGCCCAGGTATGCTGATGTAAGGAATTTGTGGCCACACCTTGCAGTCGCAGAGTATGTGTCCTTAGGATTTTGCCGGTTTCTTGCTTACAAGGGTAGGGGTCACGGCTTCAAGTTCTAAAGTCATTGTTTATATAGAGTCAGAAACTAGCGGGTAAAACTCCCCCTGAAGACCCCTTACGTTGCTGTGGCTTGCAGAGCCCCTGGTTCGGTGCCCGCCCTGCGGGGATCTCAGTGCCCACGGTGGGGTGAATCCCTGGGCCACACCGGACGGGGGACCCCCTGTCCCAGCTGGGGATAGAGGGGTTCCCAGCTGATCTGCTCACCTCCTGCGTTGGCTCCATTCTGTGTTTCCCGTAAGCCTCTAGAAGTCACACTGCCCAGCACAGTGGCCGCTGGCCATGGGTGGCTACTCAAGTCTCAACTAGTTAAAATGAAATTGTTAAAGAAGTCAGCCCCCCAGCTAGCCCTGTTCCGAGCGCCCAGTGGCCTCGTGGCTAGGAAGTCCCCTCGGCCCAGCCCCCACCTTCGAGGTCACCCTGGCCCCGTGCTGGCCGCTCGGGACTCAGCGCCATCCCTGTCACCTCGAGAAGCTCCTGATCTGCTGGGGGCAGAAGGGCCGGAAGCACCCAGTCCCAGAGTGGGAACATGGCCCCTGGAGACTGCTGAGGGGCGAGCCCTAGGGCCCCCTCGCCCCCCAGCCCTGTCCTCCCTGCAGGAGGAGGTGCAGCCGGGAAGGGGGCAAGGGGGGAGGGGTGGGAGCCAGGGGGCACTCCATGTGCACTTCCCAGCTTTTCTAGTACGGGGAGCATGCCTTTTCATCACCCCAATGCCCACATCCTCCCCCACTTCTGCACAGGAGGGTTAGTGTCCATGGCTGAAAACCCACAGCTAGCCTCAAGAACCCGCTTTAGAGGAGCGTGAAGTCTGTGAGTTTTATTCACAGCGCAGCATCTGTTTTGGTTTGAAAGGTGTTAACGTGTGAAGCGTAATATTTGTTTGGTCCACCGGTGGTGTTGGGTGTGTATATGGGATGCAAGATCCCCTAAAATAACTCAGCCCCGCCCCCCTGCCTGAGAAGTGATGGAACCTCCAGGAACGGACCTCCCTGGGCAGCGCCCAGGGAGCAGGGGTGGGGGACCACCTGATGGGGTCTCCACGCGGCAGCATGTTTGGGTTTTTGGTGGGAGGGGAGTGAGGTGCCCCCTTCATGTCCTGGCCCCCATCCCTGCCTCCCTGCACACAGGCAGCCTGCAGGTTTTTGGTGGGAGGGGAGTGAGGTGCCCCCTTCATGTCCTGGCCCCTGTCCCTGCCTCCCTGCACACGGGCAGCCTGCAGGTCCCCAAGCCACCCAGTCTGCTGCTCGGAGGGGGCCCGGCCCGTCTGCCCGTCCGTCCAGGCCCCGGGCCCCGGTGTTCGGGAGCCTCTTTGCTGTGTGGGGACACAGACAGTGTGGGGGACAGAGAAGATTCACACCCTTCCCCTGCTACAGACCCCCGCCCCACCTGGCACACAGAAGGTGCTCAGTACATATCACTGGGTGGGCAGATGCCCCCGACAGCCCCTGGGCTCTGGCTGTGTCTTCTCTCTGGGGATTCCCCAGGAGTGCAAGGAGACGGACACCGCCATGGGAGGCGTGTTCACAGCATTGTCCATGCCTTTTCTCCTCTGGGAGCCACGGCTTTATTCTCAGTGGTATTCAAGTCCCACTCAATATTTTTACGTGTAGATTCATTGAGTTATTTTGAAACAATTTCAGTCCTGAAGACACTTGGAAGAATTGAAAAAAAAAAAAATCTTCCATGCACCTTTCACCCAACTTCATCATAAGTAACATTTCACCAAATTTCACTCTTTCGCAAAGACTTTTTTCTCTCAGAACTATTTGAGAGGTCATCACAGACTTGCAGCCCAATGACCTTTACTCCTGAATAAGGCTTCAGCTTGCGTTTCCTAAGAGCAAGGACGTTCTCTTATGTAACTGTGATCCAGTAGCCAAATTCATGAGACAAGGTTCTCGGATCTAAAATACACTTTAAAGGGACTTCCCTGGTGGTTCAGTGGGTAGGACTGCACTGCAGGGGGCTGTGTTCCATCCCTGGTCGGGTCGCTAAGATCCCACATACTGCACGCAGTGCCGCCAAAAAGATTTGTAAAAATACAATTCACAGTCATGTTTCACCAGTCATCCAAGTGATGGCAAGTCTTTTTTTCCAATCTCCGATCTTGCATCTCTTTTGAAGCTTTACCAGGGTTTAATTTATGCACCATAAAATTCACTCGTGTGAAGTGTACAATGTAATGATTATTAGTGTATTTACAGAGCTCTGTAACTGTCGGCACAATTTCATTTTAAATAATTTCAAATTGTCTTGAAAAGAAACCTCGTGTCTTTTTTCCATCACTGTCTTGTCCCGCTCCGGTCCCCCAAAATCACTAACCCTTCTGTCTATAAATTAGCCTTTCTGAGCGTTTCATATGATGGCGTCACACAGTAAATGGCCTTTGTCACCGGCTTCTTCCGCTGAGCCTGTCCAGGTTTCAGCCTTGCTGTAGCAGGGGTCAGGACATCACCCCTTCTTAGCCATGCTCTTGTAGAGACAGACCGCATGTAGTTTATCTGCTGACCACAGCTGAGGAACATTTGGGTTGCTTCCACCTTTCGAGTATTGTGAGTATGCTGCTGGGGACATTACCATATGCTTTTATACTCTAAATACAAGTCTCTGTCTGGTTTTAATGATTTGCAGATATTTTCCTCCAGTCTGTGGCTTGTCTTTTGTTGTGTTAGTTTCAGATGTACAGCAAAGTGATTCATATATATACATATATACTTCTTAAGATTCTTTTGCATTGTAGATTATTACAAGATATTGAGTATCGTTTCCTGTGCTTTATAGTAGGTCCTTATTGGTTATCTGTTTTATATTGGTCATGCCTTTTGAAGTGAAGTGCAAAAATCTTGGAAAAGTCCAAATGATCATGGTTTTGTTTTACATCTTACATCTTTGAGGTCATATCTGAGAATCATTGCCTAATTCGAGGTCAGAAAGATTTCCGCCCATGTTTTCTTCTAGGAGTTTTATAACTGTAACGCTCACATTCAGATCTTTGATCATTTTGAGGTAATGTTTGTGTATAATGGGAAGCGAGGGACCAAATGCGGCACTTTTTCCGGGTGGATAACCAGCTGTCTCCGTGCTGTCTATTGCAGAAACTGTTCTGTCCTATGAATTGCCTTGTCAAAAACCCTTTGACCATAGAGAGTAGCGGTGGGGAGAAAAATTTTTTAAAAACCCTTTGGCCATAATACGATACTGTTTTAAATGTTATTTGTAAAAATGCATTTGGCTGCATCGGGTCTTAATTGCAGCATGCAGGACCGTTGTACCGCCATGAGGGTCTCTCATCAGGGCGCACAGACATTCTGAGTCACTCCGTGGCATGCAGGGTCTTAGTTCCCCAGCCAGGGATCGAACCCGTGTCCCCTGCTTTGGAAGGCAGATTCTCAACCACTGTCAGGGAAGCCCCCTAAATGTTACCTTCGTGAAGGTGAAGACCTTCCCCCATTTAACAAAAGTGTATGCAGACCACTGGGGCGACTCTGAACGCTGAGCTCTGCTGCCTGGGTTCCGCGGCTGCTTTTCCTGCTGTGTTTTTGGACTCGTAGCCAAAGGGCCCCTGTGGTGAATTTACACGCTGAATTGTCATCATGGAGCTCTGGCTGCAGTCCATGGGGTCGCTAAGAGTCAGACATGACTGAGCGACTTCACTTTCACTTCTCACTTTCATGCATTGGAGAAGGAAATGGCAACCCACTCCAGTGTTCTAGCCTGGAGAATCCCAGGGATGGGGGAGCCTGCTGGGCTGCCATCTATGGGGTCACACAGAGTCGGACACGACTGAAGCAACTTAGCAGCAGCAGCAGCTCTGGGTGCGGTGTTCCTCCAAGTGTGCTCTGATGAACCTTGCAAACTGCCTTCTTAGGTGTCCGCCCGTTCTGTTTTTTTTTTTTTTTTTGAAAGATATTTACCTATTTGGTCATGCCAGGTCTTGGTTGCAGGACAGGGACCCTCCATCTGCACTGCTGCACGTGGAATCTCTAGCTGTAGCGTGTGGACTCTTAGCCACTGGACCACCAGGGAAGTCCCTCCACTGGTTCTGAAGTTTGAGAAGCCCTTAATATAGAGCCATTTCTCAGACAGGAAAGTAGAGGCCCGTAGAAAGAAAGTGATGTGTCCAAAGCCGTGCATCTGGGAGGGCCTACAAGCCCACACAGAGGCCGCGAGGAGCAAGTAAGAGCCACTTCGGAAGTCATTCAGCCCCCAGCCTCCCTTGTAAGATGGACAGAGCATCACGCCTCTCAGAAGCACAAGCAGTAGACACAGTGGGCAGAGGGTCCAGCTCAGAGCCCGCCTGACTCAGTGAGGGCACCGTGTGTGAGGCTGTGCCCGCCACCTGGCCCCGCGCCTGGGTCCCCGTCCTCCGGGGCACGCCCTCTGCCCAGCAGAGCAGCATCAAAGGCCCCTCCCAGCTCCAGCCATCCCCCACCGAATCCGCCTCACTGTCCCCAGCGCTTAGCCACTGACTGGGCACAGCTCTGTCGCAGGCCCTGTGCCAGTCAATGCTGGCAACACAGAGAGGATTCCACCCCCATCCACACCGTCGGGAACTGTGGGCAGCAAACAGACTCACTAACTGATGCTTAGAAGACAGCGTGGCAGTGGTTATTTGTATTGTTAATAGCCAGCGGTTCTTGAATTGCTCTGTGTGTGAGCCAAGATGTTTAGAGGAGGTGACATTTTTGCAGCTGGATCTAAAGGCTGGGTTCGGGCTTCAGCTAACAGGCAAAAAGCATTCATTAGGGATTTTGGCCAATTTGGCTTGGGGAGGGCTAGAAGGATGAATAGAGGCCAGAAAGTGCAGAACCATGACTGTCCAGCCGAAGAGCGTCATCATGGTTCGGTGGGTGACAGGGTCACAGATTACTGGGTGAGTGGCTCAGTCTCCCCGCAGGAAGCATTGCTCCACCAACCTCCCCCCACCCCCCGCCATCTCCACCCTACACACGGGCCGGGTGCCTGGTCCTCTGTCCGTGCCCCTAGGAACAGATCTCCAACCCCGACCCATGGGCCTGTCGCCAGGGCTGATCTGGAGAGGAAATGTGAACCCGGAGTTTCCGGCAGGGCACTGCGGGTGAGAGAAGGAGCAGGGAAGGGCACGGCGGCCAACCTGGAGGGGCTGCGGGCCGAGGCAGCGGACCCCTGGCCCCCGTTCCCACAGCCCACGGCCAGGGGCCCCACCTCCCAGCAGCATTCCACGTCAGGCTGGCTCTTCCAGCCAGAAGGTTCTCGGGCTGACGTGACATCAGAGCTGCAAGGAGCCTGGGCACTTGCCTTGCCCTGGGCTTCCTGTCTGCTCCATGAAGGGGCCCTCAAGGCTCAGAGGATGACGATCGTCCCCAGGGAGTCAGCCCCAGCCCGGGTCAGAGCAAGCCTCTCGACTCCCTGTGCAGTCTCAGAAATGATTCTTCTTAGAACATTCTTTTTTAGTTGCACGTAGTCCATGCAGAAGGAAATGGCAGCCCACTCCAGTGTTCTTGCCTGGAGAATCCCAGGGACGGGGAGCCTGGTGGGCTGCCGTCTATGGGATTGCACCGAGTCGGACACGACTAAAGTCACTAACACAGCACACACGTGCAGAGAGCACAAAAGATATTTAAAAGGAACATTTCGGTGAAAAGCCAGTTTCTTTCCCGCTCAGCCCCCAATGTCCCTGCTCTTTCCCAGGACACCGGTGTACCAGTGTCTGGAGCATCTTGGCCAGAGATAACATGTCCACACGGCAGCATGCACTCTGTACCCCTTTCTTATGAGAAACAGCCACGCCCCACACCCTGTAGTGCTCCTTGCTTTTTCCACTTACAGAAAAGTCTGACACTTGGAGACTGTTCCTTGTCAGTCACGTACAGAAGGGTGTCTGCTTTGACTGATGCGCAGGTTTCTGCCGCCCGGATGTATCGCGACAGTCGTCTGTCGAGCAACCCTTCACTGGTGCAGTCAGTTCAGTTCGGTTGCTCAGTCGTGTCCGACTCTTTGCGACCCCATGGACTGCAGCAGGCCAGGCCTCCCTGTCCATCACCAACTCCTGGAGCTTGCTCAGACTCACAGCCATCGCATCGGTGAGGCCATCCAACCATGTCATCCTCTGTCGTCCCCTTTCCCTCCTACCTTCAATCTTTCCCAGCATCAGGGTCTTTCATTGGTGCACTTGTAGGTAATAAGATTCCAATGATTTGTATTCACTTTAAAGGCAGTTGCTTAATTTTTTAAAGGCATGTAAAGAAGAAGATTTAATTAGCCCATGAGCCTGCGCCTATGTGCAGATAATCCCTGGTGACTTTTTAAAAATCAACTAACTCTCAGTTGTTGCTATCGTTTAGTTTCTCAGTCGTGTCCAACTCTTTGCGACCCCATCAGCTGTAGCCCGGCAGCCTCATCTGTCCATGGGATTTTCCAGGCATGAATACTAGAGTGGGTTGCCATTTCCTTCTCCAGAGGGTCTTCCTGACCCAGGGATCGAACCTGCATCTCCTGCCTTGGCAGGCAGATTTTTTACCAGTGAGCCACCAGGGAAGCCCTCAGGAGAAAGATATAAAATGAAAAGGAAAAGCTCCTCCCTCTCCCATTCCACACATCCTCCCAAAAGGCTGCCATCAATAACAGGTTGTTTGGGTGTGTGGGTATCCTTTCAGGAAGGAGAAGTAGGAAATGTCAGTACACATACATGTCTAACCTTTCACAGTGCACACAAGAGGGACTGCAACATGCAGCCTTCTGTCCCTTGCACTTCTCAGCAGAAATGCGTCCTGGAGCTCTTCCTGGGAAGTCAGCCTGTGGGTGCTGTCATGCCGGCTCCCTCTCCGCCAGGGCTGGACACCAGCGATGTTTCTCCTCTCTGTTTGCTCACTCCAACAGCGTGCTGTGTGCAACTGCCCTTGTGTCTTTATGCCAGCCTGCTGGATGCCTTTCCAGGCCACCCTGCAAAAAACCTTGTGCCATCTTGCACCTCAGCCGCCAGTGCCGGGGTGCACTCATCTCCTCCCACCTGCCACAGCAAAAGCATCATCAAACTTGTTCTTTTTCCTTTTTTTGCCAGCCTGGTAGAAACACACAATGACAAACATGTTGTATTTCAGTTTGTATTTTTTTAATGTGCATTTAATTACAAGTGAAATTGAATGTCTTTCCATGAACCGCTTGTTTGTATCCTCTGCCCTCTTTTTTCTAATTGGTTAGTCATCTTTTTCCCATCTCTTTGAAAGAGCTCTTTATGTATTAGGGAAATTAACTTTCATTTCATTCTCCTCAATGAACTTCTGTCATCTGTTCTGCAGATATCCTTTTAAGTGAACCCTTTGTCTTTTTTTGCTTTGCGGTATGAGTTATTCCATGTAGAAGTTCTCGTTTTTATATAGTTAGATTGATCCGGATTTTCTGCCGTGGCTCCTGGGAATACAAATATTTACACAGCACATCTTACACAATCTCTGACACATTATCACAGTTGATCCTCAGACCAGCCTCGGAAGGCGGGCAGGCTGAGGGGTTTTATCATCGGGTCTGTTTTGCAGATGCATTCAAACGAGGCTTAGAAAGGTGGTCGCTGAACAGATTCTAAGACCCTAGTTCTTCCCAGGCCCCTCCCCTGAGTCCCCGCCAGCCAGGTAACTCATTCCTGGCATTGACAACAAAAGGAGATAGCTTCTCTGTGAAAGCATTTTTAATGATTAAAATGACAAGAATCTTTTCTTCAAGATCTCTTTTTTTAAAAAAAAGTTTTTGAAAGTATACAAATAGCTTTTAAAAACAAAACTTTCAACGATGACATGGGGTTTGGGGTGGGGGCTCATGTGATGCCCTGAAGCCCATCCCCCAGGGAGACCATCAGGGGTGAGGAGGACCCCCCAGGAGCTGGGCCATTCCTGGCCCATCTCTGCCATCACCAGGGCCTTGTGTATTCCTGGAAGAGCTCAGGTGCTTATCTGTGCGCGAGACAAGAGACTGAGGTGGTCCCGCACCCCACTTAGCTGAGGCCCTGCACTTGGCGGGCTGTGTGTGTGGCCAGTACACTTACCTTCTCTGCGCCGCCCTTGGCTGTGAAACCCGGATCATAGTTTCCAGCTTAAGTAAATGAACAAAGTGTCCACCTCTCACCTCTGATCTGCCTGTTCCTTCCAGCATCCACGGCCTACTCCCCACCTGGCCCCCGTATCCAGAGCCACGAGCTGTCAGGGGGCACAGTCAGGCTTCCCCCACCTTGCCCCAGAAGCCCAGAGAGGGAGGTGCCTTGCCCAAGGTCACACAGCCCAGGGTGGCAGGGCGGTCGCGGCGCCTGTCTCCTGACTCAACCACTCACGGGCCTCCTGCCCTCTGGACCACAGAAGCCCGGCCCGGCCTCCTGCCTCGCCGATTCCGGCCACCAGGGCGCGCGCCCGGACGCCCGGGCTCCCACGTGGTCGGGGGCTGCCCGCTGCCCACCAAAGGAAGCCCTCCTGAACCTGGGGTCAGGGCGCTCAGAACTGCCCTACAGCCCTCCTGGAGCGCCCCCCTGCCCCTTGCAGGCCGCCTGCGCCACTCCGTCCCCACGGCCTGTCCGTCTCCGAGGCCGGGCCGCCCCCCGAGGCCCGCCCCCAGCAGTCGTGGGTGCCCAGGCCATGTTTGCTGTGGGGTAGGGGGCGCCGCCGGCAGGCCCGGACCCTCGTCCCCAAACCGGCCGGCCGGTTACAGAGCACCCCCCCACCCCCGCCCCCCGCACGCTGCGCGACCCTGCGCCCGTGGCTGACCCTCTGGGCCTCGGTCTTCTCATCCGAGAACTGGGCGGCTGCGGGGAGGGGGTTGGGCATGGCCGGCGGGGACGGCGGCCCTCCGTGGGAGGGGCCTGCGGCTGCGGCTCCGGGGTGCTTATCTGGGGGGTCTCGGCGAGTCGGAGTGAAAGGCGGGGGCCACCCAGCGCCCCCGCCCCGCCGCGCCTGGGCTGTGCGAGACCCGCTCCCCGCCCGGCCCCGCCGACTCGAGCGGCCTCGACTGGCCGGGCTCGGGTGACGTCGGCGGCCGGGGCGGCACCCGGCCCCCGCCCCCCAACAGCTGCCGGGGAAACTGAGGCCGCGCACGCCAAGGTCACGGCGCGGAGGCCGGCCGGCCGGCGGCGCTCGGGCTGGGGCTCCGCGCTCCCGCCCGCGCTCCTGCGGCCGCGGGGACTGCGGGGACAGCAGGGACGGCGCGGCGGCGCGCGCTCAGAGGCTGCGGGCGGCCCCGCGAGGTAGGAGGCGGGCCGGCGGAGGGGGCGCGCGCGGCGGCGGGCGGGGCCGGGGGCCGGGGGCTGGGGGTCCGCGGGGGCCGAGTCTGCAGCAACGCGCGAGCGGCGCCCGGGAGCCGGACGGGGGCGGGGGGCGGGGGGCGGCAGTGCGGAGCCGGGCCCGGGGGGAGGACCGAGGCCGCAAGCGTGGGGCCGCAGCGGGCCCGGGCTGGCCGCCGGCCTGGCAGGGATGAGGTGGGGGCGCCGGGCTTTCGGAACCGGGTTCTGCGGTGTCGCTCCCGGGGGGCCGCAGGCGGCGTAGCCTCCCGGCTCTGCGGATCGCTCCTCTGAAACCCCCGCAGAAGGCGCGATCTGGGGGAGGGGGCTCAGGGCGTTAGTTCCCGCGTCTGCACCGCTGGGGGTCTCGCCTGGGCTGGGAAACGTGACCCCAGGCCCGCAGGGTCGCGGGGTAGGGGGGAGAAGTGGCCCCCCTCCACGGCCTCCCTTCCCCACCCCCCCACCCTCCTCCTCTCTGCGCCGCCTCTCCGCGGAGAAACCCGGCCGCGGATCCAGGGTCCGGAGCCTGCGGGCGGGGAGGTTGAGGTATCTCAGGAATTCGTTGGGAACCAGATGGACGCTCCAGGGCTGGGCTGGAGGCGCTGGCCCCTCATTCAGCCCTGCCCCTGACCCTCTTGTGACCTTGGGCAGTCCCTCCCCTGACCACGTGGGCCAGACACTGGTCCCTAGCCTTGGGGGTCCTTCGGGTCAGACCACCCAGCAGGCAAGGAGTCGGATTAAAGGACTGCTAGGGGCTGGAACAGCCACAGCCCAGATAGGGCAGGAGAGAGCAGGGTGTCTGGGAAGTGACCATGCGCTGTTGTGGGTATCAGGACACTGTCTCACCTGCCAGCCTAGGGGGGAGCCCTCGTGGATTAAGGGGCTCTGATTGCGGGTAAACCCCTCCCCTGCCCAGCTAGCTGGCCCTGTGAGGAGGCAGGGCTGGTTGGCAGAGATGTGATCAGGCTGTCCCCTTGTCCCCACAGTCACGGGGAAACACCCCCCGCCAAGTGTCTGCCAGGCAGTTGTCACTTTAAATTGCTAAGCTCTCCACTGTCATAGCAGATCTGTTCCCGGAGCCAACGGAGTGGAAAGATGGCAGTGGGTGTCCCCTCCCCCGGGCCTGTCCGGGAGCTTCAGCCCCTGGGCGAGCGGTCTGCTTGCCTGGTCAGCTTTGTGTGCTCCGCTCTGAGCATGCGCCGCCGTTGGGTGGGGGTGGGGCCCTTGCTTCGCACTTCGGGGAGCCCCTGCTCTGGCTCTGCTGTCAGTCCCCAGCGGACAGGGTGCAAACCCTGGGAGCCGGGCTCTCGACCAAGATGACCTCTGGTCACCCTCTGCTGCCCCCAGCTTTAGGCCTGGCTCATCACTTGGGCTGGCCCGGCAGCCAAGCCTCTGCAGCCGTGAGTGACCAGAGAGCCGGTGTGCAGTGGGGTTTGAAACGAGGGAAGAGAAGCAGCCCTGGGACCCCCCGGAGGCCAGAAAGGACAGGCTGGGAGGTGTCCAGGGTGCCACGTCGCCACGGCCCAGCCCCTGAGCATCAGTGCTGCAGGGAGCTCGTGAGGGTCCGCCTCCCCTTAGAGCTGGGGAAACTGAGGCCAGAGAGGGGCAGGAACGTGCCCAAGGTCACACAGCACCCCCGGGCAGCCAGCTCTCCAGCAGTCCGGCCATCCTCGGGGAGCTGCAGCCTGGGGGAGGCTCAGAGGACTCTGCGTTCCCCCCCCCCGGAGGTCCCCGCAGTGGAGGGACGAGGACAGGGACTCTGGCTCTGCACGATTCACAAGCATTAAGTCATCTTGAGTCTCGTGACTGGAGTCGCCACCCTTCCCTGTGGTGCCTGCCCTTCCAGCCACTTCTCTGTCCACCCAACTCCTGCCGGCCCCACAATGACACCCATGATCTGAGTCAGGCCCCTGCCCCATTGTGCAGACGGGGTGCCCAGGCCAAGGCAGCTCTGGGACCCCCGAGTCCTCAGCTGTCCTTCGACCCATGTTCTGACTCGGGGTGCTGAGTTCCTAAGTGCCCCCGGAAGAGCACGGCCATCCTTTGTTCTTGCAGGGAGCTCCTGTCACGGGGGTGTGCAGGCTGCAGCGGAACACTTACTGGTCAGGGGAGGTTGACCAGATGTCTCATCACCCCACACCCCCCCCCACCCCCACCTTGTCCACCATAAACAGAGGGTTGGGACTGGGCTTGCTTGCCCCTGTCAGGAGATGTTTCTGACACGAAAGAAACAGCATATGGTCAGGTCCCTGTAGAGGCCGGGGCTCCCACCTCCTACCGTTGCTCAGACCCGGTGTTCATGGCCACCATAAAGTGTAACTCAGACTCACATCTAGGGGCAGCATCTTCCAGTGCCCACGGCCTGCCCACTGGAGGCAGCCTTCGGCCCACCCATTTTGGTGCCTGCTGGGCCGACCCCACTGATGCCACCGAAAAACCTTTGCTGGCCTCCATGCATCCATGTCACCTCAGGCAGAATCTATGTCCTCCTCCCCTGGGGTCCCATCGTCCCTGAACTGGGGAGGGGTCAGTGTGCAGGGCCAGATATGGGCCTGACCTCAGGACACCCACCGCCCCACCCCACCCCTGCCGCCTGGACTCCGCAGTGGAGTGCCACGCAAGCGCCGGCTTAGAAAGGCAGGGTTTGGGCAGCCAAGTTCTCGGTGGCTTTTCAGAGCTGGGTGCGTGTGGCCTTCTGACCCAGCACAGTCGCGGCTCAAATCCAGCAAACGTCTTTCCAGCCTCGTCACGGGGTCTCGCTCGTTCCCATTTCATCTGGGAAGCCGCAGACCTGTCTGCTAACGTGCCTGAAGGCTCTAGAATCGTAAGATCAGAACAAGGGTGTCAGCCCCACGGCCAGCAGCACCCATGGGAGATGCTGCCCCCTCTTGCCCACTGCAGGCTGGAGTCCCTTCTGTGACTCAGGCCCTTGCGCCCGGACAGCTGGGCAGTTGCACACTCAGACGGCCTGGGGGAGGCGCTCAGAGGGGGCCTGACCCTGAGAAACCCCTTGGGCTCTGCAGACCGAGACAGAGAGGATCTCAGTGGGACCCTGTCATTCCGGCTACGAGTTGGGGCCTGGGCCACTGCAATCCTGCTGGACGACAGTCTCCTCCTCCCCAGACTGAATCCCCCGAGGGCGGGACAGTGGCCCGGGCACCTGCTGGTCCCCAGTGCCAGAGGCTAATGCGAGTCTTTGTTGTGCTCAGCTGAGTTGGAGCCAAACAAGAAAAAAAGCAGTGAGTTCTGGCTGGAGGTCTGCACGCTGAGGTGGTCCAGAAGAGTCCTGTGTCTCGGCTGAGATGCCCTGGAGGGCCATTTTAGCTCCAGGACTCCCAGAGCCAGTGACTTTAAAAAAAGAAAATTATCTAAGGACTTAGTGAAAGCTATCAGGATGGTAATGTAGATTTGGAAAAGCGCTCAGCACCAGGCTGTTCTAATAAAGACAGTCGCCCCGGGGTGTTATGGCGATGCTTCATTATTCTGCTTCTCCAGATTCGGGACTAGGATCGGGTCTTGGACTTGGTCAAGGGGCCTAAGTGGAAGTGAAAGTGTTAGTCGCTCAGTCGTGTCCAACTCTTTACGACCGCATGGGCTGTAGCCCACCAGGCTCCTCTGTCCATGGGATTCTCCAGGCAAGAATACTAGAGTGGGTAGCCATTCCCTTCTCCAGGGGATCTTCCTGACCCAGGGGTTGAACCAAGGTCTCCCACACTGCAGGCAGATTCTTTACCATCTGAACCACCAGTAAAGTCAATCCTAAAGGAAATCAGTCCTGAATATTCACTGGAAGGACAGATGCTAAAGCTGAAGCTCCAGGACTTTGGCCACCTGATGTGAAGAGCTGACTTATTGGAAAAGACCCTGATGCTGGGAAAGACTGAAGGCAGGAGAAGGGGGATGACAGAGGATGCGATGGTTGGATGGCATCACCAACATGATGGACATGAGCCTGAGCAAACTCCGGGAGTTGGTGAAGGACAGGGAGGCCTGGCGTGCTGCGGTCCGTGGGAGTCGGACACGACTGAGCAAGTGAACAACATCAGGGGCCTAAGGACTAGCAGCGGGTTGCCATGCCCTTCTCCAGGGGATCTTCCCGACCCAGGGACTGAACCTGGGTCTCCCATGTTGCGGGCAGATTCTTTACCGTCCAAGCCACGAGGGAAGCCTGTGCACAGAGACTTCTGAGCCTCAGTCTCCTCCACTTTAGAGTGGGAGTGACGGCAGGCCCCCTCCCCAGGCGGCTATGAAAGTAATTCTGGAAAGTATGTCAATGTCACGAGGTTGGCTTCCGTTTTCTCCTTTGAGGATATTGAAAAGCTGCTGAGTATTTCTAAGGCCTTAAAGTCCCCATCAAAACGCCAGCTCAATTGATATTCTCATTCAACAAATATTTCTGGAGCACCTACACACCAAACGCCGTGCCCTTTGGGAGCTTTGATTGCAGCGTCAGGAGACCCACAACAGATGAGGGATCAAACCAAGAAGAGCGTTTCAGCTGCTGCTAAGGGCTAAGAAGAATGTGTCTGCCCTGGTCAGTGTTAAAGGGGCTTCGCCGCGGAAGAGCCCTTCCAGAAGGGAGAGGAGAGGAGCCCCCTTCACCCTCCCTTGGGCTCTGGGAGACTGAGACTCCAGTCCCGGCCCTGCAGGCTTCCCACTTGCTGTGCAAACTTGGGCAGGTTCCTTGCTGTCTCTGATCCTCAGCCCTGGTTTGAAATAGCAGATTAGCCCCTGTCCAGCTCAGGTGCCCTGTGTGGCCGGGCTGCCTGTCTTGTCGGGGTGTCTGTCGTGCCTGGGGCGCTGCCGTCACAGCGGGGGTCCCTGCCTATCCCCCGTGTCCCACACCACACAGGATCTCCATCTCAAACCGTCATGCACAAAGATGGAAGGAAAGACAGGCCCAGGAGCAGCACCCCACCCCAGAGGCGCAGGGCAGCTGAAGCCCCCGCCCCACTCCTGAGGGCTCTGCCTGCAACCGTGGCCCCTCAGAGAGTGCCCCACCCTGACTTCTGTACTAACACCATCTTGCTCTCACTGTCTTCCTACCTATCTGAGCAACTCCGTACAACATGCTGCTGCTGCTGCTAAGTCGCTTCAGTCGTGTCCGACTCTGTGCGCCCCCATAGACGGCAGCCCACCAGGCTCACCCGTCCCTGGAGTTCTCCAGGCAAGAACACTGGAGTGGGTTGCCATTTCCTTCTGCAATGCATGAAAGTGAAAAGTGAAAGTGAAGTCGCTCAGTCGTGTCCGACTCTGCGACCCCACGGACTGCAGCCTACCAGGCTCCTCCATCCATGGGATTTTCCAGGCAAGAGTACTGGAGTAGGGTGCCATTGCCTTCTCCACTGTACAACGTGGCCTTGTTTCTGTTCTGAGCTGTCTGTGCATACGGCGCCCCAGGTGGCGCTAGAGGTCAAGAACCCACCTGCCAATGCAGGAGATGTAAGAGACCCGGGTTCAATCCCTGGGTCAAGAAGATCCCCTGGAGGAGGGCTCGCCACCCGCTCCAGTATTCTTTTTGAGAATCCCACAGACAGAGGAGCTGGTGGGCTACCGTCCACGGGGTCGCAAAGAGGGGGACGGGACTAAAGAGACGCAGCCCGCAGCACGGACGTGGATTTGGGCGGGAGATGTTTGCTGGGGCCTGGCTTATTCTCAGAGTCAGGGGGAGCTGTCACTCGGCCTCGTCACTGCTGGGTAGTACTCCTCTGCACCGCCAGCCACGCTTAATTTTCCGTCTGTGTCTTCAGTTTGGAGCCATGTTCTTGAACATGCCCACCTCCCAGTGCGTGTTCGGCCTCCTCTCTGCCATTTATCTTGAACCGGGCCAGGTGGTACGCGCTGTTCAGCGTCATCCCAGAGCCGACCGACCCCGTGGTCCTTCCCTCCCGTCGCCCCCCGACCCCACCCGCAACCCCTGTTGTCAGTCTTGGCCACTTTTGCTCGCCTGGCCACTGTGGAATGGCTCTACTCTGCGTCTTCTGGTTGATGGTGGGGCTGAGCCGTATTCGTACGTTTATCAGCTGTTTGGTTCTCGTTGATGGGACTGTTGAAGCCTCCTGCCTACCTTGGGCTGTCTTCTTGGTTTTTCTGTTGTTGTTGTGGATTTTGAGAATTCTTTAGGTATTCCAGATTCCAGTCCTTCGTCAGTTATACATGTTGTAAATATCTTGCATTTTTCAGTCTTCCTGGAGTCTTGGAAAGAACGTTTCACTTTCAGAGGTCTTAATTTGAGTGATTTCACTTCATTTGTGTGTTTTAAGAATTTTCCTACGCTGCAGTCATGAATTCATGTTTTATGTTAGATCTGTAATTGGTGTTGGTAAATGGCGTGAGATCAGGGTTCCATTTCACACACATGCACACGTGTGCACACACAGGCACACATGCGTGCACACCCCATTTCCCAGCCTGCCCAGCAGTTTGGTGACACGAGTCCCTTCACCTCCCTGCTCCGCCCGTCCCCTCCACCTGCATGCATACCTTTCCTGGCGGGCAGGAGCCAGGACCGCAGGCTGCGTGCCGGCACCGCGGCAGGGACAGCCCCCAGGCCGGGAGGACGGCCCTCCCCCGCTGCCTGCCCGCTCCTGCCGAACAGGTCTGCGGGCCGTCACGTGTCCACTGGCGCTGAGTCGGGCTCTGGCGGATTAGGCAGGGGCTCAGGACTTATGACCCACACCGGCTGCTGCACGGGCCCTGTGGAGAGCAGACGGAGCTCAGCTCTGGGGGCCGCAGAGGAGACTCCCGGGGGCCAGCGAGGCTGCGCTGAGGAGGCAGGAGGTCCCCAGCCCCGGCACTGGAGCAAGGTGAGAGCGGGTGGGGTGGCCCGGCTGTGTCTCTACCTCCCGCTCCCGGAACCTCGGTCTGGAGAACTAAACGTCCCCCCACCGCAGCCCCTACCCCCGCCAGACCTTTCCATCTGGGGGGACCCAGAGCCAGAGGTGGGGGCGGGAGCCCACAGAAAGACCTGCCAGGGTTCAGGCCGCTGTTCAGGCTCACCTGAACACACACAGAGACACACACACACAGACCCACACACACACAGACACACACACACACGGACCCACACACATACACAGAGACACACACACACACAGAGACACAGACACACACACAGACCCACATACACACACACATACACACACACAGACCCACACACACACACACACAGACCCACACACACACACACAGACACACACAGACCCACACACACAGAGACACACACACACACAGACCCACACACACACACAGACATACACACACACAGACCCACACACACACACACACAGACCCACACACACACAGACCCACACACACACACAGACCCACCACACACATACACAGACCCACGCACACACAGAGACACACAGAGACACACACACCTGCCCACTGGCTCCCATAAACACACACAGAGACACACAGACACACACACACGCCTGCCCGCTGGCTCCCGAGGAGCTCTGCATCCTCTGCAGGGATGAGGGCTGCCCTCTAGACAGGGAGGTCACTGCTGCCCCTCAGTCCGCCCTCCAGATCCCAGTGCCTTTCCCCTGGCGATGGCCAGGACCCTCCCCTTGGGTGACCTTTACTCCTGTCCCGCAAGGTTGGGGGATTCGCCCATTTAACAGATGAGGAGACCGAGGCTCAGCGAGGGGCTGTGGTCCAGCTGGGGCCGGGCTGGGAGGCGGCTCCCTGCGCCTCAGCAGCCTGCCTACGTCAGCCCAGAGCAGGCTCTGCCCACGGCCTGCTGGAAGACACAGCCCCAGGGCCTCTGGCTGCTCTGGGTGCCTGGGGGCGGGGCGCTGGCCTGGGGGCAGCGCTGGCCTGGGCTGTCCCTCGCTGGTGCCTGGCGGGGGTGGCAGTACGAGGCCCCACCCCGCCAGGTCGCTCTGAAGTGCGCTGTGCATGAAAGGGCTTCCACACGCGGCTGCTCCCAGCAGGCCCTGCGGACTTAGCGTTCGTTCACACAGGGAAGGTCAGTACCTGAGTTCACTGCGTCCTCTGAAGTCCTGGGCTTCTGTCCCCTTTTCGTCCTGGGCTTTATCTACGCGTTTATTCCTCTGCGTTTCCTGTTTGCTTAGGAAACACAAGCACGCAGTCTAATCGCTCGGCCTTCTGAGAGTGTACGATGCGGACGACATGCGCCCCCGCCCCGCCCCAGAGCAAACCCGGGTGTTGGAGGCGTGATGGTCAGCGGGGTCCTGTGTGTGCTTGTCCGCCACCGTGTTTTCAAGGGAACACCGGCCGGGCTCTGCCCCATCCTGTGACTGCGCTCTGGGCCTTTAAGTCCACCCACTCAGTTAGAGAGCCCGGGACAGCCTCCCCACAGAAGCGGCGTGTATTTGTGGGTGCTGGCACCAGTTCCTCCTCGTCAGCAGGCCTTGAGGGAGGCTGCAGCCTGGCACAGGGCAAACGGGGACTGTTGAGCCGCAAAGAACGGTCCCTCTGTGCCCTGAGAAGGCTCTGGTCGGGGCCCAGCTCCCCCTCCGGCCCACCCCGGCGGTGCTGGGTCTGGAGCCCGGTTGGAGCCTGGGGAGCTGGCTGAGGCCCCGCCGGCTGCCAGCTGTCCACCGGGTGACCTTGAGCCTCCTCTGGCCTCCTGACTCCGTGCAGAAGCCCAGGGCGCGGGGTGGCCCCAGTGAGAGGACCAAGGGGCTGTCTCCTCGGGAACCCCAACACGCCACCCCTCACCCGTCCCGGCCGGGCAGAAATCCATGATGTGGGCCGGAGTTTCCACTCTGCCTCTTATACTTTGACGGTGCTCCGGAGGCAGCCCAAGCCCCACTGCCGTGTTCCCTGTGGGCCTTCTGCCTCCTGGACCTGCCGGCGTCTTATCTCTGCTGTGGAAATCTCCCAGAGGGCGGTGGGCAGGGCTTTATCTCTCCCAGCCTCAGAAAGGAAGGCAGCGGGCAGCACCGCATGGCAGCATAGAGGGCTCCCTGCCCCCTCGAAGAAAGGGTGGGACCCACCGTTGCTGTGGGGGGTGGCGGGGCCCAGGGTCGCCGTCGCCCAGCGGGGCCGATGCCGGGGGTGGCGGGGCCCAGGGTCGCCGTCGCCCAGCGGGGCCGATGCCGGGGGTGGCGGGGCCAGGGTCGCCGTCGCCCAGCGGGGCCGAGCTCCAGGCGCTGCCAGTGTGCAGTTGCTCAGGTTGTGCCCTGTGCAAGAACAGCTGGCAAAGCGCTGCTGCCAAGCTGCAAGCTGGTGAGACGCGGTGTCCGCCAGAAGAGGGCGCCGTTTCTGGATTCACGCACAGACCCGGCCGCTCACTGGCGGACAGCTGCCTGGTGAGGTGTTTCCTCTCCTCTGAGACGGGCTTCCTCTGCTCAGTTCTCTAGAATCTCCCTCCAGGACTCTGCTGGTACCCGGGGGAGAGGCACCTCCAAACACCCTCCTGCATCGGTGGGAGCAGCTTGAGTAGACCCAGCCCAGAGAATCTTCAGGGGGAGCGCGGCCCTGGCTCAGGGTAGACCTGGGTCCTCGCCTCAGCTCTGGCCGCTCCTGGGCGGAGCTCCTCAGCCAAGCCCGCCACTTGAGCACCTGTTACTACCACCCGGCGATGCAGCGGTAAAGAATCCACCTGCCAAGCAGGAAACATGGGTGCAATCCCTGGTCCGGGAAGATCCCCTGGAGGAGGAAATGGCAACCCACTTCAGTGTTCTTGTCTGGGAAATCCCCATGGACAGAGGAGCCTGGCGGGCTACAGTCCACGGGGTCGCAAAGAGTCGGACACAACCGAGCCACTAACAGCAACAACCATGTCCCCCCATAGCTCAAGTATGGAGGACCCTCACGTCTGGGCCCAGCCCCTGAGCAGGACCTCTTTATCTATGAAGGCACGTTGACTCGAGGACACAGACTCACGTGAACTAGACGTACTATCTCATCCACAAGGTTTTCTCCAGCACCCAGTACCTGCCAGGCTGGAAATACACAGTGAGACCCACAGACATGACTTTCATCCTTTTGGAGCTGAGTCATGAAGGTGGAGTCGGGAATACGTAGCTGAAAGAGAGCACCAGGCAGAGGGGACGGGATGTGCAAAGGCCCAGGGGCAGGAGCCAGCTCACTCGGTGTGAGGCTGGAGCCAAGTGGGAGGGTGTGTGTGCTAAGTCACTTCAGTTGTGTCTGACTCTTTGCAACCCCATGAACTACACCGCTCCAGGCTCCTCTGCCCATGGGATTCTCCAGGCAAGAATACTCAGGTGGGTTGCCGTGCCCCCCTCCAGGGGATCTTCCCGACCCAGGGATCGAACCCTTGTCTCTCACGCCTCCTGCATTCGCAGGAGGGTTCTTTACCACTAGCGCCACCCGGGGTGGGTGAGTGGGAGGGGCCAGGCCGGCGGAGGCGGAAACCGCAAGGGTTTAGGGGCATGGTGAAGAGTCCGGTGTCAATCTCTCTCTCTCGTTAAAGATGTTTATTTATTCGTGTAGCTGCATTGGGTCTTAGTCGCGGCGGGCAGGACCTTCGATCTCCACTGTGGCATGTGGGGTCCTTAGTTGTGGCGTGTAGGGTCTAGCTCCCTGACCAGGGGATTGAACCCCGGCCTCTGCATTGGGAACACGGAGTCCTAACCACCGGGCCACCAGGCAAGTCCCTGGTGCTTATTTCTTAAGCAGCGAGGAGCCAGGGTTTCAGCCTCCTTAGATCAGTGACTCAGATTGAAACGTCAGTGACGTTAGGTTTGAGTCCTGGCTCTGCTTCCTGACCCAGCCGCCCCCCTGCTGTGTGACGGTGGGGGAGGTTGTGTTCGGTGGTGCAGGAAGGAGGAGATCTGAAGGGGAAGCTTAACGGGGTGTCCAGAGGTTGGCACAGCTGCCCCTGTGGGCACCACGCTGTGCAGTCCGCTTGGGGCTGGAGGGCCAGACTGCAGTTCTCCAGCAGGACGGCAGGGGGCGCTGGCCCCTCGGCGGTGGCGGGTGGGCTGCCCGGTCCGCTTAGGGCTGGAGGGCAGACTGCAGTTCTCCAGCGGGACGGCAGAGGGCGCGGGCCCCGCGCGGGACTGGTGGGGTCGGGGCGGCACTGGTCAGGCCAGGGTGGGGCCGCGCCCCACTCCGCCCTCCCGAGCACCCCAAGTGGCGCCCGGACCGCCGGTTCAGGGGCTCCTGCCCGCAGTTGCCGGCTCTCCGTCTTTCATCCCTCCGGGACCATCCATCAGCTGTGACCTGAGCTGACGTTTTAAGCCGATCTAAATTTGCCACCCAGCCCGACCAGGGGACAGCTGGGCGAAACCAGCCCCTGCAGGGGAGTGCTGGGGTCCAGACCTCCACTCCGCCGCCTCGGCCAGTGTGGTGCGGATGACGAGACGCCCCCTCGCAGGCGGGCACGGGCACACTGTGAGTGCCCAGGGACGGTTGGTCCAGCCAGGCCGGGGCCCCCAGGAGGCCTGCAGGGCCTGGCAGTGCTTCCCCTGCCCCCCCTACCCCGGGGTCCCCGCACCTGGCAGTGGGCTGGAAGCACAGGGGAGCCGATGTGCGTTCAGTGAAGACGTGTCCTTCCGACCGGGGCATGCGTTCCAGAGCGGGATCGCTAACACCTGGGCCATCACTGTCCGTGCTTGGGTGCCCACGAGCAGGGCCGAGCCCCGGGACAGGCCCCCCGGGAGCCCCCGGGACCGGGCACCGCGGGAGGGGAAGGAGGAGTCCTGGGAGAGGTCCCCGCGCTGCGCTCCGTGTGGTCACCTTTCACCAGGGTGATAATTACTGCAGACGTGCCTGAAAGGGAACAAATTGCTGTGCGCTTGTAATTACAAACTGCGTTTCTGACACTCCAGGGGGTTCCAAACCTTGATATCTGTGTTGTTTACACATACATTACAGTCGTTTATGGAAATTACCAGCGAGGCCAGAGCTGTCTGTGGGTCGTGCTTCCTAAGAGATGCTCAGGGTGGCTGTGCTCTGAGAGTCCCCGGGGGACCCAGGCTGAGCCTCGAGCTCTACTCCTCTGTCGTGGGCACAGGTTCTCTCTGCAGCCCGAGACTTTTCACACGTGGACCCCCGGGCTGGAATCCCGGCTCTGCGCCGACCAGCTCAGGGGCCACCAGCCACGAAGCCCTCCGTGTCCCGGTTTCCTTACCTGGACTAAGTAACTGGGACTCGATAACTGGCTCAGAGACCGCGGCATCCGGCGGCAGGCCCTCGGCCTCGGTGCCCAAAGCGCTCCCTGGGGCTGTCGTTCTCTGTTCAGGATGCAGGGAGGCCCACATCCCGGGAGGAGGGGACCCCAGCCCTGGAACCCCGCCTCCCGTCCCCCTGGCAACCAGGCAGCCCTCCCCCGCCTGCGGGGCCCTGACCTCATCTCGGTGTTATGTCTTGCTGCAGAGTATATTCTCAGATCCCTGGGTTTCTGTTAGTGTGAGATGCAGGCCACAGGTGGGCATGGGATGATTCCAGGTGAGCCACGGATGCTACATTCAGTGACGTGGAACTGTCAGATGTACCCTGCCCCAGGAGAAAGCTGTTCCCCTCCAGGCTCTTTCAGCCCCTCCGATTAGATTACAGATTACACATTACACCGACGGTCTCTTTCACGGCTCTTTATCACTCCAAAAACGCTTAACTATAGGTCCTTATTTTGTAGGAAGCAATATATTTTAATGAAACTAGTATATAAAAGAGGCTGCAAGACAGACAGTGAGCGCCCCCCGCCCCAGCCCCCAGAGGTAGTCATCACCCAGAGATATGTCTGTCAGAGTGCGTGTGTGTCTCTGTGTGTGTGTGTCTGTGTGTGTGTTTACCCCTTCCTTGTAATATATCTTGTATCTCCTTCCGTATCAGAATACAGCAAGCATCCTTCTGTTTTATAGCTGCCGTCTGTAACATGGATTTTCTATACTTTTAATCTCTGTTTTAAACAAAGAGCGAGCCTCAAGCACGGGCCTTCTGCTGATAACAAACTCTGAGCGGGGTTCTATAACAGTGTTCGGTTGGGGTGATTTACTTTTATGACAAAATTCAATATATGCTGGGCACGAATGACTTTTCACTGATGGAGCAGATATAATGTGTGCTGATATACAGAATACTATTAAGCAATTGGCACACAGGTGTTGTGTGGTTGCTTGGAAAACTAACCTGGGGATAAATCCAGGCCACTTCTGCCGGCTCCCCCACCCCTCCAACACCCTCCTATAAAATGAAGCCCCTGCCCTGTCCTCCGGCCTCATTCCTCACAGCTCACCCATCCCCACACTTCACACCCCCGTATAGGCTGTTCCTGTACCCGGAGTGCCCTGCAGTGAGTTCCCATTTGTGCCGCAGATCCCAGTCCAGGCTTCACCTGCTCCAGGAAGCCCTCCCTGATGGCCATCCCTCAGCCCACAGTTGTTCCTGCCCCTGTGCCAGGTCAATCGCATGATTGCACTGATCACCCACCTTAGTTCCCTGGAGCAGCGCAGGGATCCTCAGACTCCTGCAGACATCAGAATCACTGCAGGGTGAGAATGAGCATCGCTCGGAATTCCCCGCAGGCCTGCAGCTGCTGCTGGGGCCACACTCTTGAGTCTCTCACTGGTGGAGGGCAAGTCGCGGGCTGAGTGTCGGCGTCCCTGCTTCTCAGCTCAGTGCCGTCATTAGCAGGCTGTGTGTCTTTGCACAAATTACTTACCTTCTCTGGGCTTTGGGGCCTCCGTGAGAAACTGAGATGTGAGCCCGCCTTGTCGGGCGAGTATCGAGATCGTGTGAACATGTGTGTGGAGACTGGGCTGGCTCCAACCAGTATGGGTTGCTTCCTTCCAGCCCCAGCCACCCAACTTCCCGAGGGCAGGGCCCGCGTCTGCTGTGTCTTGGACCCTCTGCAGCACCCGGCCTGTGCCTGGCGGGTACTTACTGACCACTCCGCGTCTGCTGTGTCTTGGACCCTCTGCAGCGCCCGGCCTGTGCCTGGCGGGTACTTACTGACCACTCCACGTCTGCTGTGTCTTGGACCCTCTGCGGCGCCCAGCCTGTGCCTGGCAGGCACTCACTGACCACTCCGCGTCTGCTGTGTCTTGGACCCTCTGCGGCGCCCGGCCTGTGCCTGGTGGGCACTCACTGACCACATTCAGGAAAGTACCTGTGCCCAGTTATCCGTTTATTCAACTAGTGAGTGAGACATCGCACCTGCCCTATGCCCGCTGACTCCGAGTCCGAGGAGCCGGGTCAAGCTGGATGAAGTCTTCCTCCCGCTGGGACCAGTGAAAGTGCAAGTCGCTCAGTCGTGTCCAGCTGTTTGTGACCCCACGGACTATAGAGTCCATGGGATTCTCCAGGCCAGAATACTGCAGTGGGTAGCCGTTCCCTTTTCCAGGGGATCTTCCCAACCCAGGGATCGAACCCAGGTCTTCCGCATTGCAGGCAGATTCTTTACTAGCTGAGCCGCAGGGGAAGCCCAAGGACCACGGAAGGGGTTGGGTAAATCAATAACATAAAGCAGATCGCAGCGGGGAATGTTTAACCCACTTAAGAGAAGCTGTTGTTTTAGGAGCACTTAGTGGCGTCCGTTTGCAAACCAGGCAGCGGAGCGCTTGCTGCTGTAATAAATGAACGCATCTATTCATTAAAGCAGAGGGCCGCTGGGGCTCGCTTGGCTGGCCCTTGGTGGCCAAGTGGATGCAACGGATAGGAATTTGTGCTGCCAGCAGGGTTGGCCACGCAGGGCAAGGCCTCGCCACCCCCTCTACCTGCCTGGTGCAGGTGGCCCCCAGTGAAGCGCAGCTACTGGGAAAGAAACCCACATACGTCAGGGACGGTCGTTCGCTTTGCCCCCAGGGGTTCCTCTTTTTAAAGATGCTTTAGCTCACAGGTTCCTTAAGTTATGAGAATCACCCTGGTTATGAGAATCAGTTTTTCTGAAGATCAGTTTCACGTGAAAAGGGGCATTGGCTCAGATCAAATGGGACCAGACTGGCCTCGTGCTGGCCCTGAACCAGAGTGAACCCGGTTCAACACGATCCTTCAGCTCATCACAGATTTCCTGAGCACCTACTGTCCACCAGGCACCTTCCAGATGCTGGGGACACCCTGGTGATGGAGGAGGGACAGTAAACCAGGGAGCAAGTAACTGAGCCAGATAACCAGGCGGAGGTGAACTTTAAGGGGGATTAGACCAGATGGAGGGGCTTCCCCAGTGGCTCAGATAAAAATCCTCCTGCAACGAAGGACTCACAGGTGCTGGGGGTTCGATCCCTGGATCGGGAAGATCCCCTGGAGGAGGGCATGGCAACCCACTCCAATAGTCTTGCCTGGAGAATCCCACAGACAGAGGAGCCTGGTGAGCTACAGTCTAGAGTGTTATAAAGAGTTGGACACGACTGAAGTGACTTAGCACGCACGCACGCAGACAGGATGGGGAGAATGAGGCTGTGCTTTATCTGGGGGTGGCCTGGGCTGTTCTCAGGCAGAGTGGGCTCAGGCCAGCCCTGGACAGACCGGAGCGTTTCCTAGAGCTTGTCCCCAGGGGAGGGACTTGGTGCAAATGTCATGGGTCACACCCCCGGCTCCCAAGGATCTGGCATCCTTGCGCCACCAGCCAGGAGGAGAGGGCTGAGCGTGACGGGCTGCGGTGGGGGTGCCGGTGATCATGTCCTGGGGCTGGCGGGGCACCTGGCGGGGAGAGGGTGGTGAGCAGTGTCATTCTGGCGCTGACGGGGGTCAGGGAAGAGCCTGTCACTGGTGAAAGCAGTTCAACTTCTTGCTTCTAATTTTCTTCTTGATATTGTCAGGCCCCTTGAATCTGCAAGAAATCCGGCAAATGGCCATTTCCCATCCACTTGTACAGACTCCTAACTCAAATGGCTGCAGCACTTGGTAGCCATAGGCCTTTTGCCCATGGACCCTGTCTCCAGGGCTTCAGGACAAGCAGTCCGTATCACCTGGCTGGACTCAGCAGAGGGACAGGGAGAGTGTGTGCCCCCAGGAGCAGCCAGCCTGGGGAGGGATGCAGTGAGCGTGTTCTCATCTGTGGCCACCACTCCCATCTTCCTTTACTTCTGCAACAAACCAACATCTGCTGTGCCGGGGGGTGGTGGGGGAGGCAAGTGCTCCGGGGACCCAGGCTCGGAGGGCTTCTTGGAGGAAGTGACCGTTGCTGGCTGTTTGGTCCACTTCATCACTCACCGAGCACCACTGGGCGTCATGCGGTCGCTCCGTGGAGCGGGGTTTCCTCTTCCTTGCCCCTGGGCCCCACCATGTGGTTCTGATGTCCGCAGCCCTCCTGGAGGAGCTCTCCCAGGCCCTTACGGGGCCATCCATCCATTTGTCACCTGTTGGCATCATAACAACTGCATCCAACGTTTACTGTTCATTTAAGCGCTCCTTATACCTCCAGCCATGACGGTTCCCTCCGTCTGGGGCGTACTTTGCCTGAGCACTGGGAGGGAGGCGCTAAGGAAAAGATGCCCAGTTCGTGGCTGCACCCCGCACTGACCTGGGGACTCAGGTTCCTCATCTGAACAGTGGGCAGCAGCACCAGGTCACCAAGGCCCCTTCTGGCTCTCAGGTTCTAGGGTGTGCTCACATTAAGGCCCCTCTCATCTCACCGTCGTGGTCTGGTCTTGGCCAACCCAAGTCCCAGTGAGATTTTTGTGGTTGGACTTAAAATTCCTCTGGCGTGGCGACAGGTGTCTGAGACCAGGCCAGTTATGTGCAGCAATGGCCACATCTGAGCCCCATTGCTGGGAAAATGACGGAGAGCCGCTTGAGGCTTGCTAGCCATAATAAGTCTCTTTCAACTTTATTGTGACGCAAAAGTATCCATAGATAGTGCAGAATTGAGTGAGTGTGACTGCGTTCCAATAAAACTTTATTTAAAACAGCAGACAGGGGGCAAGACTCGCCTCCCAGGCCTAAATTTGCCTCTGACTTATTCAGCTGAGCACCTCAGTGTTCCAGGCCCATAGTAGGCACAGGGAATGCTATAGAGAAGGACGCAGGCCCAGCTCTGCCCGGCAAGGACAGCACAGCTCTTGGCTGTGATGGGAGAGCAGGGACAGGGGAATGGGACAGCGTGAAAGGGGAGTTTCTGACTTTGATGGCGGGCAAGTCTGGGTGAGTTTCTGGGGGGCGTCGCATCAAAAGTTGAAACCCAAATCCTAGCTGGGGGCCAGCACCATGGAGGGTGTTGCTGGAGGGCTGACGAGGGCTGGAGATTGGAGCCAGACAAGACGATGCAGGAGGAGGTCTGTGGGAGAGGGACTGCGTAGTCAGCCTTTGGGGGCGTAGGTGCCACAGGTCTGGAGAGCAGGAAGGCTGTGGAAGATGGGGAGGGGGGTACTGTCACAAGTCCAGGGAGGGGGTGAGGTCAAGTTGTGGGTGGGCGTGTGACATGGGCCAAGGCAAGTAGATCAGGACTGAAGCCTAGGACGATACAGTGAAATGAAACATTTTCATTCCTTTCTTGCCTTGTAGGCGGGCTCCTACTCACCCCTCAAGGCCCCAGCCTAACTGTCCCTTCATCTTTGGAGCCTCTTGTCGGGCAGAGTGACAAGCTACTTTCTCCAGACTATCATAACATCATACACAGGGCAGTGTCTCCCCAACTGCGCCTCAAAGCGCAGGCATGGAGTGAGCACTAACGTGTGTTTGCTAAATTAAACGAATGGGCAAGGTGAATTAGCCAGGGGAGAGGTGGGTGATGAGCCTCCCTTTACAGTTGAGGAAACAGAGGCTCAGAAGCCTAAACACTTTGCCCAGACGGCACGTGTAAGATTTCTTGCCCGGTCTGGTCATTTCCACTCCGCAGAAAAACTGGCTTTCTCCACCTCTCCAGGCTGGAACTTCTCTCACTCGCCTCAAGATTCCTTGAATTATTCATCTGTGAGGCAGTTGACAGCAGAAGCAAAAGGCACACTCTGCAGGAAGAGAAAACAAGAGAACGAAGAGGTGGCTGGTTTCCCGGGACTCCATCCTCTGTAGTCCAAACGCTAACAGGGAAATTCAATGCCCTTCCCCAAATCCCAGCCGGAACTCTGTGGCCAAGACTGTCCTGGCGAGCGGGGAGGCCCTGGGCCTGGAGAAGCGCCTGGAATCCTTGGAGAATCCGGGTTGTGAGCTGTGTGTGGAGCACTCCACAGCTGAGGGGAACTCTCTTGGCCCCATTTATTACAGCCTATTTTTAGAGGGCAGGCCAGGCTGGGGTGGGAGTTCTCCACCCCCCTCCCTAACTGGACTATTTCAACCCTGCCAACTGTGTCCCCGCCCATCTCCCCACCCCCAGCCAGGCTGCTTCCAGAGCCCTGGGTGGCTGGACTCAGCCCTCCTAGTGGTGGTCGACTGATGCACCTCACTGTGGCTTTGATTCACATTCCCTTAATGATCAGTGATGCTGAGCCTCTTTTCATGTGCTTATTGGCCGTTCATATATCTTCTCTGGAGAAATACCTGCTTGGATCCTTTGCCCATTGTTAACAATTCTTATTTATTTATTTGGCTGCCCTGGGTCCTCACAGCTGATGTGTGGGCTTTCTCTAGCTGCGGCCCGCAGGGGCTCCTCTCCGCTGTGGTGTGCACACTTCTCACTGAGGTGGCGTCTCCTGTTGCAGAGCACAGGCTCTCTACACACAGGCTCAGTGGCTGCAGCTTGTGGGCTTAGAGCACAGGCTCAGTAGCTATGCTGCACGGGCTTGGTTGCCATGAGGCATGCGAAATCTTCCTGGACCAGGGATTGAACCTGTGTCTCCTGTTTTGGCAGGTGGATTCTTATCCACTGCACCACCAGGGAAATCCCCTTTGCCCATTTTTTAAATTGGGTTATTTGCCATTTTATTGTTGAGTTGTAAGCATCCTTTATCTAACATGGATTGTTGTTGCTGTTGTTCAGTCACTAAGTCATGTCCAACTCTTTGTGACCCCGTGGACTGCAGCCCGCCAGGCTCCTCTGCCCTCCACTATCTCCCTGAGTTTGCTCAAATTTATTGAACAAATGAATTCATTGTTCATTGAGTTGGTGATGCTATCTAACCATCTCATCCTCTGCCGCCCTCTTTTCCTTCTATCTTCAATCTTTCCCAGAATCAGGGTCTTTTCCAGTGAGTCGGCTCTTCCCATTAGGTGGCCAAATTATTGAAGCTTCAGCTTCAGCATCAGTCCCTCCAATGAATATTCAGGGTTGATTTCCTTTAGGATTGACTGATTTGATCTCCTTACAGTCCAAGGGACTCTCAAGAGTCTTCTCCAGCACTATAGTTGGAAAGCATAATTCTTCAGCACCTAGCCTTCTTTATGGTCCAACTCTCACATCTATACATGACTACTGGAAAAACCATAGCTCTGACTGTATGGACCTTTGTCAGCAAAGTGATGTCTCTGCTTTGTAATATGCTCTCTAGGTTTGTCATAGCTTTTCTTCCAGGGAGCAAGCGTCTTTTAACTTCATGGCTGCAGTCACTGTCTGCAGTGATTTTGAAGCCCAAGAAAATAAAATCTGCCACTGCTTCCACATTTCCCCTTTTTATTTGCCATGAAGTGATAGGATTGGATGCCATGATGTGAGTTTTTGGAATGTTGAGTTTCAAGCCAGCTTTTTCACATACTAGACCTTATCAGATGCATAATTTGAAAACAGTTTCTCCCATTCTGTCTTCATTTATTTTTAATGTATCAAAGAAAACATCAGAAGTGAAGAGGAGGGGTGTGGAGATGGGCTGTGCATTGCTGCCCAGCCTCTTGCCCGGGAGCCCTGGGGCCTGCCTCTTGCCGAGCTGCAGGCTGAGCCAGCCCAGCCCTCCTCCTCCACTGTTCCTCACCGGCCCCAGGTCCCCATCTGGGAATAATGCTTCTCGTTGGCCCCCCTGCAAATGCAAGATTCAAAAGGGCACGTAAAGAAGCCCCTGCAAGCGTGGCTTCCCACGGCTTCCGCCCCTGCAGGCCTGCCAGCTGCCTGGCCCTCCAGGAGAGGCACCTGAGGATGGGGCGGCCCTGGGGAGGCGGGGCTCTGCTCCTGTCTGCTTGAGGAGTCTCCCAACCACATCTGAGCATTCCACAAGTGCCGGGGCCATGCACTGTGCCTGCCTTAAGGCGCCCAAGGACACAGAATAGAGATGTGCCAACTGAGAACGACATGCCACTATGGCTCATCCAAGAGAAAGCCATGAGGGGGAGGGAGAGCCTCTTCTTTAATCCAGTTAAACTCAGCCTCAGTTTCCCCTTTTGACAAGCGGGACCAGTAGTAACTGCATCACAGTGTTGTAACTGAGGACCAAATATCAGTAAAAACCTCTAAAATGCTAGTTAGGATCACTTTAAGCTTGCCTGGGGGTCTGGACGTTGTTCTGTGGGTGGGGGGAGGGCAGAGGGTCTGGAGGGCTTAAGGAGAAAGAAGCTGCTTCCATCAGATCCTCATCAGAAAGCCCCCCAAAGGGTGTCCTCAGACCCGGGGGCGGGGGGGGCACCCACTCCCTTGTCTCTGGGGCAGGGGAGTTAGAGCCCAGAGCCACAGCATCCGGGAAAGCGCGAGCCCCGTTTTATAAACCGAGGCCAGAGTCAGGATTGGCAGGGCTTGGCGCCGTTGGCAGAGTAGGCTACAGTTGGCTGGTTTGGGGATTTTGTATCTGTTGTGCTCACACGCTCGTAAGGGACATATGTCTGCTAGTGGGCCGCGTCTTGGAGCCAGTGAATAGTCCTCCCAGGGGAGGGCCCATGGCTAGGGCGGGGAATGCTGCCGCGGGCGAATCCCGCCCCTGCTCAGGCCCCGCCCCCGGCGCGCGGGTCCCGCCCACCTCCACGCCCCCTGCTGCTTCGCCCCGCCCCCGGCGCGCCGCCTCGCCCCCCCCCGCGGCCCCGCCCCTCACCCCTCCCCCACAGCCCCGCCCCCCGCGGCCCCGCCCCTCACCCTCACCCCTCCCCCACAGCCCCGCCCCCCGCGGCCCCTCCCGCGCCCCGGCCACATTCCTCCGGCCCGGCCTAGCGCTGCGCCTGGCGGGCGGCGGCGGGGCGGGCTCTGCCGGCCTGGGGCTCGGACCTGGGGCCGGGAGCGGCGGGGACCTGCGGGCGCTGGGCCGGGCGACCCAAGCTGGTCGCGTGGCGGGCAGGCCGGGCGCGGGCGGTCGGGTGTCGGCCCGGGTCCCGCGCGCCCGGCCCCGCCAGCTCCCGCCGCGGCCGCCATGTGGTGCCTGCACTGCAACTCGGAGCGGACGCAGTCCCTGCTGGAGCTGGAGCTTGACAGCGGGTGAGGACCGGGCCGGGAGGGTGCGAGCGGGCGTGCGGGGCCCGGGACCGCGGGGCGGTGTGAGCTCGCGCGCCCCCGTGACTATCGGACGGGAGCCCGCGCGGGCGAGTGCCGTGAGGGACCGCTGGGAGTGGGTGTCCGGCGCTGCCCGGGGAAGCGCGGCCAGCGGGGGTCTGTGCCGCGCCTGGCTGCAGGCCTGTTGCTGCCGGACCGGGGCCTGTGTCGGGAGGACCCGGGGGGAGAGCGCGCGGGGCTGCGCAGGTGCGCTGGGGCGCTCTGGCCGGGCACCTGGGCGTGCGCCGGGGCGGCTGGAGCCCGGAGGTGGGGTTCTGCGTGGCCGTGACTGAGCCACGGGGTTGGGGGTTTCTGTCGACGTGTGTCTGGTGTGGTCAGCGATGGAGTCAGAGGGGATGAGTGTGTGTCCCAGAGACCATCCCTGATCTGCTCCGGGGGCCTGTGGGTGGGTGGCTGGCTGAGCATCTGCGGGCCTGTGTTTACGGAGAGAGGGGGAGAGTGTGTGTGTGTGCTGGGAATATTGATTTCTTCGCTCTGCCCGCCAGCACAGCTGCCCCCGAGCTGTCTGCAGGCCCCTCGAGGAGCAGGGCTGGGGGGCAGAGGGGATTTGTTGACAAACGGACCTGGCTTGTGTCAGGCCTCCTGGGAGGGGGGACCCACCTGCAGCCGTCTGATCTCTGAGTTCAGAAATTCTGCAGCTCGTGTCTGGCAGTTGCACTGAGAATGCACATATGTCCCTCTCCGCCCCCTGCGCCCCCCCACCAGTCCCTGGGCTGGAGGCTGTACGTGGGGTTGTGGGGGTGCGGTTCCCAAGGACCCATCGCTCCTTGCGTCTGGGGCGGAGGCCGGGCCGGCTGCAGCTGCAGGGCCAGCTGTCTGGAGTCGGTGGCAGCAGTCCGAGAAGCGGGGGGAGGTCCATGATATTCACATCCTACACGTGCCGCTGCCGCACACAGCTGTCTGCCCCGCACTCGTATGCATCGCTCTCCTTGCCTGTCCCATGTCCCCGTATCGCCGGGCAGCGCGCTGGGGGTGTGCCTCCTGTGGTCAGCATCACAGTTCCGCGGTTTGTTGAGTGCCGGCCGCGTACAGGCCCTGCTCTGGGTCATTGAGCACAGCCCGGAGCCACTGTCCTTGTGGGAGCACAGGCCAGGGGACACAGCCATGAGCACAGCTCAGAGTCATTGTCCTGAGGGGTCTGCCTGTCCACAAGGACTTGTCCAGCCTCTCCCTTCCTGCTGGGATGCAACGCCACCTCTCCTGCATGTCTCCTGGTCCCGTCCCTTCTTACTGGCAGGCCCTCCGCGCAGCCAGTCTGAATCTTCCAGCTGCAGGGAGGCCCGCTGGGGCCCATTTGCGGTCAGAGCTGGTGACAAGCAGCTGCTCGTAGGCCTCTGCTCAGGCCCAGAGCACAGCGCCTCCTTGGGCCTCTGAGCAGGTGGGGCCCATTTGCTGCTGAATGCCTGGGAGGAGGGCGGGAGAGGGTCAGCTCTGCCCTGGCCTGGGGAGGCTTAGCCAGCTTGCCCCCGACCCAGAGTCCTTTCCGGTGGCCCAGAGGGGACCCAGCAGGCTCCAGAGGCCTCGGGACACCCCCAGTGTGTAACAGGTCCAAGACCACCCATCCTGGAATGGCCGTGACCACCTCCGGCCAGCAGCACGCTGGGAACCTGTCCTGGGCACTCTGTGCTCTAAGCCTCTCCTGCCCTCCCTTTCTACATGGACACAGTGAGGCAGGGGGCCAGGGTCCTGACCAGAGTCTTCCAGGGCGAGCCCAGAGTAAACCCACGTGTTCTGATGGCGGCCTGCGCAGCGTCCCTGCCCGCCCTGCCACTGTTCTCAGGCCTTTACTCAGGGAAGTCGGACTGTGAGCTGGTTGTGCTAATATTTACACAGCTTTGGTTCAGAAACATGGACAGGCTGCCGGCTGCACAGTCAGACAGTGTGAGGCTGGACAAATAGGTCTTTCTCGAGGAGTTTGGACTGGGCCCCGGGAGCTCCGGGTGCATGTGTGTGCGGGGTTACCTGGCTGGGCTCTGTGGAACGTGGGATTGCGGTTTGCCGGGCGAATCCGTGAGTCCAGGGCAGCTCAGGGCATTAGGAAAGAGGGGCTCAGAGAGGCAAACAGACTTGATTGCAAACCCCAGCTCAGCTCTGTGAAGTCATGCAAGTTTCCATACCCCGTGAGCCTCAGTTTCCCCGGCTGTGACAGGAGATGGTGCCGCTGCTTCACGGAGGGGCCCGAGGCCCTCCCAGCGGGTCTGGGAGCCCTCGCCCGGCTGGCCACCCTGGCCTCTGTCACCGGCTCAGCACCCAGCTCTTCCCACCACCCAGGACCTGCGGGATTTTCTTCCTTCCTCTTTTGTAAATTTCCTCTGCATTGTGATGACATGTGGAAAATCCACCTGGTAATAAGCCCAGAGGCAACACAGGGGTCACGGACTTGGAGGTGGCCCGGGTCCCCTGGACTGTGTTTGTGTGTCTGTCCAGGGGCTGTTGAGTGGAGTTGGTCACTGGTCCTCAAAAGCAAACGGTAACGAGTTTAAAGGTCGTTACGGCTCTTGAAGAATTAATTGGTCTGGCCTTAGAGTATCTGGCTGTTCACACTGCCTGAGGGGAAGCTGGCGGTGATCGTGGGGGAGGATGTGGCCTGGTACCTTCCGTCTGCTGTGGCTGCACCTGCATTGAGCATGTGCCCCCCAAGCCCGGGGCCAAAGCTCGTGCACGGCACCGACCACGTGCCGGTGGACACACACGCTCCCAGGCCCCCGGGGGCTTGTTCTCTGGAGAGACGTGTGCAGCCTCGGGGCGGCCACGTCACACTTCCTGTGTCCCTTTATTCACTCACCAAACTGTTACCGAGAGCTGCCTCTGCCAGGCCCCGGGCTCGGCGTAGGGGAACAGATGACTGGTGTGAAGCCATGCGGCCCAGCGCCCAGGCCTCCAGGTTTCACAGAACCTGACTCTTCCCAGCCGCGTGGCTTTCAGCGTGTCATCTCCCCTGTCTGAGCCTTGCCTTCTCACCCGTGACGTGGGCCCGGATGCCTCGTGGGGCTTGTGCTGCTCGGCCTGCTGGCAGCCTTCCGCCCCATCACCGCATGCTCCCCTCTGCTCGCTATCTTGCTGGTGTCTGGGCTGAAGGCTGGTTTCTGGAGTCTGCAATGGGGGCTGAACCACTTAGTTGCTCTCTTTGTTGTCGCTCAGGCGCATCTGACTCTTTGCCATCCCATGGACTGCAGCACGCCAGGCTTCCCTGTCCTTCACTGCCTCCCGGAGTTTGCTCAAATTCACGTCCGTTGAGTCAGTGATGCTATCTAACTATCTCATCCCCTGTCGCCCGCTTCTCCTCCTGCTTTCCATCTTTCCTAGCATCAGGGTCTTTTCCAGTGAGTCGGCTCTTCTCATCAGGTGGCTGAAGTATTGGAGCTTCAGCATCAGTCTTTCCAATGAATATTCAGGGTTGATTTCCTTTAGGATTGACTGGTTTGATCTTGTTGCAATCCAAGGGACTCTTGAGAGTCTTTTCCAGCACCACAGTTTGAAAGTGTCAGTTCTTTGGTGCTCATCCTAATGGTCCAGCTCTCACATCCGTACATGACAACTGGAGAAAACCACAGCTCTGACTAGATGGACCTTTGTGGGCAAAGTGATGTCTCTGCTTTTTAATACACTGTCTAGGTTGGTCATAGCTTTTCTTCCAAGGAGCAAGCGTCTTTTAATTTCATGGCTGCAGTCACCATCTGCAGTGATTTTGGAGCCCAAGGAAATAAAATGTGTCACTGCTTCCACTCCTCCCCCTTCTGTTTGCCGTGAAGACTCTAATAGCTTTTAACGCCTTCTTCGCACTTGGCTGGAGCCTCTCTGCTCCTTGATGGAAAGGACTGCTCTTTCCATTTTATTTCCTTGGTTTGCAGCTTCCTGACATGGAGATAGTTCATTGTGAACTTCAGGCCCAGGTGTGGAGCCACAGCCGGGGTCCCCTCCCTCCGTGTATAGATGGGGAAGCTATGACGGCCTTGTTTTTTCCTCTTTGTTCCAAGGTTGTTGTAATAATAATAAAAACAACAGCAACAGTTGCTGTTTGGCGAACTCAGAGAAGGACTTAGTTCTCAAAGCAGTTTTTGAGAAAGAGCGTCTTCTGTGCCTCTTTTTCAGTTGGGGGAGGGTTACGTGACTTGCCCAGGTCACCAGCAAGTCCAGCAGCTGAGATGTGGTCTCTGCCTGCCTGACCCCGAGGTCTGCGCTCTTCACAGCCAGGCTGTGCTTCCTCTGGGACTCAGTAATCTTCAGCAAAACAAGTCACATCGCAAATGGAACCTTTCGTGTGTTCCCGGCAGCACAGAACAGGAGTCTAGTAGCCTCTGCTATGGGGATTCCCAAGGCATTCCCGAACGTGCCAGCTGGCTGGCAGGCAGATAACAAACTCTGTCTGTCCTCCTGGTGTCTTGCCGGACACCGCAGACCCCAGACACTCCGGCTGGATGCCAGCCAGACAAGGCCCTTGCTCCCTATGACTTGCCGCTCTCTGCGGGTAGCACGCTTGCCCCAGGCCAGTCTCGGTGTGGCGTGGGGTCTCGGGGACAAAAGCTGCCTGTCCCCCGACGTGCCGAGGGATCAGTGTAAACACAGCCGGCCTCTGGGTGGTGAGGAAGCCCAGGGCCACAGCCTTCGACGTCACTGGGGGACACACGTGTGTGTGGGCTGCTGAGTTCCATCCCGTGGGAGGAGACAAGGGCCAGTAAGAAAACCGGAAACTTTGAAAAAAGCCTCAGCGGGGAGCCTCCTGGTTCGGGTTCCCCGGAACGGCCCGTGGTCCAGGCAGCGTGGGTGTCTGTCTGCATGCCAAAGTGAGCACTTCCTCCCTGTGCCTGGCCCTGTCTCTGGCTGGGAGGCCTGGTGGTGTGAGAACTGGATGCATTTCTCCGAGGGAAACCTTGAAAATAGTGCCTTATCGTATCATAGTAAGAGCTCAGTCGTGTGAGCTACGGCCGCGGTCAGGGCCGTTCTTGACCCTGACTATTTCAGAGAAGGGGGCCTCCCCGGGAGCCCGGGTGTCGCGTCACATCCCCTTTCTGGGCCTGGGCGTCCCCCTCTGTGGGTGAAGAGCCGTGGGACACAGGGTCATTTGTTGAGGGAGGGGGCTGGGGCCAGCAGCTAGGAGGCGGATACTGTAGACTCTGTGTGATCGGGGGCACGTTCCTTAGCCTTGCTGTGCCTCAGTTCCCCCATTTGTAAAAGGTGGGTGCCGGGAGGCGCTCCTTAGATGAGTTAGTCTGCACAGAGTGGTGGACAGTCGCCTCTGGGTCTCTGCAGAGCCCGGGGCTCCAGGATGCTGTTCCCAGCTGGGAATGGGTGGCCCCTCCTTTTGGCTGCGGGCCGACCCGGGGCTGCTCCTGCTGTGCAGCGGCATTGACTGGGGGCCCTGAGGGCAGCCTGGGTGAGGAGGGCCCGGTTGTGGGCTGTGGCGTGTGCGTTCGCCCTCCGGCTCGCAGCTGAGGGCTGCCCCTCCCACACAGGCTAGACCGTGTTGTGTCCAGGGCCTCAGCAGAGCTAGGTGACGTCGGCCATGGGACGGGGAAGCGGCCCCTTGAGGCTGGGCAAAGCCCCACCGGTGCCCAGGACTTGCAGTCAGGAAGGGCACCCTCACCTGGCTCTGGTGGGTCTGGAATTAACAGAGGTTTGAGCCACGCTTTAAACCAGCTACAGGATACAAAGGACAGTGTCTGACGTTCGGGTCTTTGAACCTTGCACACCCCTGGCCTCTCTGACCCTCTAAGAGCCTTGTGAAGTGGCTGGTATTGGTCCCATTTCACAGACGAGGTGACTGAGGTGAGGAAAATGAAAATCACGTAGTCAGGCTTTGCACTGTATAGGTCTGGTCTTCTGGTTAGAGTGTATCTTCCTCTCTCTGTGATGTGGTTGGGGGAGACAGGGCTTGAGCTCTTTACAGTGGGGAGAGGGGAGACACAGGAAGGGGGTGTGGGCGAGGAGCAGGACCCGCCACCCAGGGCTCGGACACCGGCCCAGCCACTGCACGGGGACGTGCAGAGAGCCCACTCTGTGGACACGGCGCCCTCGAAGCTCTGGCCAGAGTGGCCTTGTGTCTCAAAAGCGTGTTTGCCGCGCCATGAGGTCACCTGGGGGTGAGACGTGTCCTCTGGATCCCCGGGGCCGTAGGAGTGGGGGTGCTGGGGGTGCTGGGCCGGTAGCCTGTGATCAGGAAAGGCCACCCACTTCCGGGTTCTTATTACCTGGTCTGACTTCCCCATGTAGGCCCTGGTCAGGCCCGGGGGGAAATGCGTCCAGTTCTCACACCACCACGCCTCCCAGCCAGAGACAGGGCCGGGCACAGGGAGGAAGTGACTGGGAAGTGCTTTCCCCCTGTGCTGTGTGCCCGCCCGGGGCAGGCTCAGCCGTGCAGACCCAGGCTCTGTGTTCCCTCTGGCCCTCAACTTTCTCAGAGTCATAAATTAAATGTGCTGGGTTTGTTACTTTTTTTTTCTCCCTCAGTAAAAATGGCCAAATGGCCCAGGAAGTTAGGCCTCAATGTGGACAGCAGATTCCTAGCACTGTTTTAAACTCTTCACCATGGAAACCCCCCAAGCGTATGCAAAGGGCGTCATGGCCCCCAGGGGCGCTTTTGCTTCCTTGCCCCAGGATTAGGCAGATCCCAGACGCAGTGCGGATGTGAGGATGTTAACTCGAGGGGCTGTCGTGTGGTCGGCCTCGTCTCTGGAGGCGGAGCTATGTTCCCCGGGCGGGTCCCTCCAGTGGCCCAGCCTGGGGACCCAGAGCCCGGCTGGCATCCCCGCCTTGGGGCCCGAGTGACGCCCACCCCGCAGGGCAGAGCTGGCCCTCCGGTCAGGCCTCAGACAGGACCGGGGCTCTCTGCTCCCCATCCCTGCGGGGCCCTGCCTGCTGACCCGAGGCCCCCTGCGCCCCTGTCTCCCCCCAGATACATGGACCCCTCCTCTCGCCCGGCCCCTGGGCGGCCTGACCCATGGCCTCCAAGCACCTTCTGTCTGGCGTGGGAGACCAGGCTCCCCCGGGTGCTGCCTGGGCGGCCTTTGTGCGTTCTGTCCATCTGTCTTGCAGCTCCTGCCCTAGCACCTGAGTCCGTCCCCCTCCCCACCTGCTCACCCCAGAGGTGGGGGTCAGCCCGGACCCCCCTACACACATACACACGACCCCCTTCCCTGAGTCCATCCCTCTCCCCACACTCCCACCCCAGAGGCGGCGGTCAGCCCGGACCCCACCACACACACGATCCAGCCAGAGAGCTGCCCGGTCAGCGCCCCCCTCCCCTCCGCAGGTCGTGGGTCCCATGCTCCGACGCCTGTCTCTGAGCAGAGGCTTGCGAGGGCCTCTGGGTGTTGCCGTGTGGCCCTCAGGGCGGCCTTGTGAACTGCACGACACCCCCATCTCATGGCTGAGGAGCTGAGGCACAGAGGGGCCTACCTGCCTGCCTCAGGGCACGGAGCTCCTGCCTGCCGGGCGCCAGACGGGCGGGGCTCTGTGCTGCTGTGGGAGGTCGAGGGGCAGCGTCCTGACCCCCCCAGGCCCTCGCTGGGGGGGGGTGGGCTGCATATGGGGAGCCCTGGGAGGCAGGGGGGAGGGAGTCAGGGTCAGACAAGGCAGGCGGGCCCCTCCCCCGTCGCCCCAGGAAGAGACAGTGGAGGCGGGGCGTCAAGCGCCATGACCGGGGGGCGTGCTCGGTCAGCTCCCCTCTCCCCCGCTAAGTTACATCCCCTCAGTGCCTCAGTTTCTCCATCAAGTAAACGGGCAGGCGAGAGGGCCCCTGCCTCGGGCGGGTGTCACCTCCAGCTCTGAGTGCGCGCTCTTGCTGACTGCCGGCCCCCAGGGGATGATGACAGGGTGTCCGCGCAGTCCTGCCCCGGGGAGTGTCGGAGGGGAGGCAGGTGTACGGGAACCCTGAGTGTCGTGCTCCCCTGTGCCGAGTTTCCAAGCCTGCCCTCCAGGGTGACAGACATGTGCCTCCCAGGGTCAGTGGGGTCCTGAGGCCTCTTGCTGGCAATGCCCCCTCCACTGTGGGCACCCAGCCTCCCAGGAGGGCCGTGGACACCTCCAGAGGCCACGACACGTGGGGGACAGGGCCCTGTGGGGGCGGGTGTGGGTGCCAGCCCCCAGGAGTCGCGACCGTGACAAAGATTTTAAGTTGGCAAGGACCTGGAGGATTTGTGGGTTTACAGGACTTTGTGGTGGTGGGGGGCTGGTAAGGCAGCTTGGGGGCCCCGTCTGGCTGGGCCGACAGTGTCCCGGGCCCCGAGCGGGCCCCGCGCCTGGTTCCGGCCGACAGGGTGGGCCGCCTGTGTGACGGGGCTGCTTTCCACCCGCCCGCTCTCCCGAAGCCCATCTCCCCAGCCGGTGCCTCCTCCCTGCCCTGTTGGGCGTCCCTGGGGCCCGGCCCGGCCCTGTCTGCTGGAGCCTGCCACAGAGAGCTGCTTTATTTAAGTCCCTTTTGCGCGTATGGAAATAACTAGAGGCCTCTGTATTTAATTTGGCTCAGCCGGGAGGATTTTTGGCCGTGCGTGTATGTGTGTGTGTATTTGGAAAAATCTTTCCAAGTGTGCCCTGGCGTCGGAAGCTCGAGTCCTCCTGATGCAAAGAGTCAGAACCAACAAGGGCTGCCCTGGCTTCGCCAGGGGGCAAGGGTCTTGGCAGAGAGCGGGCGGGAAGCAGTGGCCGGTGAGACACATGGACAGGGAGGGGTGATGCCATCTGCACCCGAGACGCAGCGAGGGGAGCGGAGGTCCCAGCGCTCAGGTGAGCCGAGGGCAGGCTGAAAGGACGGGGCTCTGTGCGTGACCCCGGGGGTCCTGGCTCCCCACACGTACCAAGGCTGGTCCTGGCCTGGACATCATGTGTCCCACGTCTCTTTCTGGCCTCGACAGACCCTTACAGGCCGTCCGCCGAGCCCTCATCTCCCGTGTGCAGAGCCGAAACAGCGCCGCGCTCACCTGGGCGCTTGCAGTCAGCACAGCGGGTCCTCATGCGGTCCCCACGTGCCTGCTAGGTCATTGGTGGCAGGACTGATGTCCGTTGCTTCAAGGAGGCCGTGGAGGCCCAGAGCAGGGAGGCCACCTGCCGGGGGTCGCTCAGCCCAGCAGTGGGGCGGCTGGAGCTTGACCCCGTCTGGCCTTCCCCCGAGCCCGGGCCCCACGCTCCATGCGGCACTTCCTGAGCTTCAGAGCAGCATTCCCCACATGGAGGGGTGCAGGGGGCTGTCCTGGGTGGGCACACCCCAGGGTGTCGCCTGGGCGTCCGGGGTCAGATGGATGCTTTTAGGACTTCCCTCATAGCTCAGTCGGTAAAGAATCTGCCTGCAAGGCAAGAGACCTGAGTTCGATTCCTGGATCTGGAAGATCCCCTGGAGAAGGGAATGGCAACCCACTCAGGATCCTTGCCTAGAGAATCCCACAGACAGAGGAGCCTGGCGGGCTACAGTCCATAGGGTCGCAAGAGTAGGACACGAGTGAGTGACTAAACCACCACTGTCCCCGTGAAACGGAGGAGGGAGCACGTCTGGTGAGTCGAAGCTCAGTGGCCACGACGACCACGGCATTGTGGTCATCATCCGTGTGATGGTGCCACGTCAGGGGGACCCTCAAATTCCAGCTGTTGGAGGGCGCGGCAGGGTGGAAGGCAGGGCCACACAGAGCCGTGGGAGTTCCGGGGCCCTGCCCCGGGGACTTGGTGTCCTAAGTCAGGCTCCCTGAGGGTGGCCGGCCCCTGGCTGCAGACCTGACTTCTGCTCTGAGTCGGTCGCGAGTGCTGGTCCTCGGCAAGCCCGTGAAACGGACGCGACCGGCAGGAAGGTGGCGTAAGGCCCGGAGCCCGTGGGTGTGGTCGGGCCTCAGGGAGTGGTGGGACTGTGACCAGCAGAGAGGGAGCCCCTGTGGGCGTGGCCATGCCCATGAGGGAATGTGCACCCACAGGGCCTGATCCTCGGGGGCCCATCTGGAGCTCTGTGCTGAGACCCTGTGAGCCCCCTCATGGGGAGCCCCGTCCTCCCGAGAGCTCTGCCTTCTCATCAGCCCATGAGGAGACGCCGGGTGGGCGCCAGGCCTCTGGGGCCGACGCCAGGGTCCCAGATGGCTGGGCCCCACCCTTGCTTCGGTCCCGGCCCAGATGGCACTGGGGAGGATAAAGGGCTTTCTCAGAGCCTGTCTCCGCACTTGGCCACGGGGCTGGCGTCAGAGGCCCGGTTCTCCCGGGATGCAGGCCTGGCCCCTGGCCTGCTGCTCAGCCCCCCGGCGTGTGGGGTGAGAGCGCCAGGCCGATCGGGGCCCCCGGGACCAATGGTGACGCCGTGTGCACAGCGCCGCGCCAGCGGAGGCCCTGGCCAGGCTCGACGGCAGGCCGTGTGCACCAGCTCCCCCCCAGAGCCCCGGGGCTCCCCCGCCAGCTGGCATCTGGCCGCCTGAACGCGCACGTTTGCTGCCTTGGAGGGAGTCGGCTCCCACCTCCTGGCTGGGCCCCAGTTGGTGCCCGCCCCCGGGCCTCCCAGGGCTGGGCAGGGTGGGCCCCAGGGAGCCGCGCCAGGGTGTCCCCGCAGAGGCTTTGTGACTCGAGGCCTGGAGAGCAGTGTTCTGGGTGCAGAACATGCATCTGTCCCTCCGAGAAACATGCCAGGCCCTCAGCTGTTTGGGGTGGCGAGCGCAGACGCGGGCCAGAGCAGCAGACCGTCGAGGCCCTGCCTGCCGGCTGGGACCCAGGGAGCCTGTCTGCCCGCAGGGCCCTGTGCCCCTGCTTGCTGTGAACAGGCAGGGAGGGAGCCTGGCTGTGGGCAAGGGCAGTGAGGTGACCCGGGTGCCGCGCCAGGGGTGGGGGTGCCGCCCAAGGATCCTAGAGGTCGGGTGTTCGGGGTCCCAGGCCCTGCCCTGAGAGGGAGGGTGGGAGTGTCCCGGGCCAGCTCCGGACCCCACTCGCCTGTGGGCCTCATCCTTAGCGTTTCAGCATGCACTGAGTGGACAGACGGGTCCATCGAGCCCCTGGTCACGGGCAGCATCGCTCGTGTAGCATCGCCGTTCACTCCTGCAGCGAGGGCTCTCTGAGCTCGCTGAGCCCTGTCCCCAGCCCCGGGGTCCTGAGCAGGGGGCGTGCACCCTTCCCCCGCCACTGGAGGCGGAGATGCGGCAGAGCAGGCCTTCAGGCTCCCAGCCCACAGTGCAGAGCAGGGGGCGGCGGTGGAGGCGCGGGGAGACGGCGCGGTAGCCGCAGGACCCCCTTCCCTGTCCCTCCTGCCAGAGTGACCCTCACGCCCCATGTTGGCCACGCTCCGGGCCCCGGGCCCCGCCGTGCGTGTCCTGACTGTGGCCTCTCGGGGCTGACCTCTGACCCTCCGGCTGTCCGGGCTATTTTGATGGGAGTGACTCAACGCGAGCCACAGGGAGGTCCGGCCTGGCTCTAGCAGGCGGGCAGACAGACCTTCTTTATGTTCTGAGCGAGGCCTCTGCCAGAGACGCTGGAGCCGCCCCCTCCCGGGGGCCGGAAGGGTGACTTGGAAGCAGGCTGGCAGGCCGGGACAAGGGCCTGGAGGCCCAGCGGACGCGTGTCCCTCCCCTCTGGCCGTGCACTGGAGAGAACAGGCCTGTCTGAGGAAGGGCGCGGCCCCGGCCCCCTGGAAGGGTTCCCGGCCGTCTGCAGGACTCCTCGCCCTGGCGCCCTGTCCCCTGATCCATGCCCCGCGGTGGCAAAGCTGAGGCTCAGGCAGGGGGCCAGACCCCCCACGCAGTCTCTCACCGGCTCACGTTGGGACTCTGTGGGGTGGTGACTGCCCTACGGGCCCCTGGGACCCGGGGCAGCACCCCACGCCCCATGGTGCGGGCATCCCAACATTGCACTTCTCGCGGTAGGCTTGCGGCCCGTCTCGCCAGCAGCAGCTGACAAACGGGGAGATGCTGGCTGCTACTGCAGGGAGGGGGCTCTAAAAATAGCCTCCCACTCAGCAGAGTCCATTGTTCTAAGTCCTGTATTTTTATACGTGTACAAAAGCCACTCCTGGAGGCCTCTGTGCCCGTAATTAGTGCTGGTGCTGAAGCCCAGGAGGCGGAGCAGGGCTGGACCTCGTCCCCAGCAGGACAGACCTCGGGGCAGCGGCCGCAGTCCTTGCCCCAGAGCGGATGGGGCAGTCAGGCCAGCGAGCTGTGCCCACGTGGCATGGAGGGCAGTGGCTGGAGGGCAGTGGCTAGAGGGCTGCGGGGGAGCCCTTCCGCTTCCCGCTGCCCCACCCTCAGCCCCGCCCTCCTCCCCCGACCCCACCAGCCAGCGTTCCCCTCCCACCAGCACCCCCATTCTTGGCCTTCCCAGCTACTCAGTGGCCTCTGCCCCTCCCAGTCCCCCAGGGTGTCTTCCAGGACCCGGGCACAGGCCTCGGCTTCTCCCTGCTCCGGCCTGTCACTGGCCTGCGGCCCAGCTGCTTTCCCCTCCCCCATCACAGCCGGCACAGGCCTCTTGTCACCGAGAGTTGCTGAGGGTCGCTGCAAGGAAGGATGGAGGTGCCTTTCCAGAACACCACTGCTGTCCCCCCTGACCACCGCCCCAGCTGAACCCGGGACCCTTCCCTGGCCTTGACCCGGTGCTGGGGTCCAGCACCCCTTCCTCATCGAGCCTTTTGGGGTCCCAAACTCTAGGGTTCCTGCAGCCCCAGGCATGGCCCACCGGCCTTGTGCCCACGGTGGACCCCACCTCCGCTGCTCAGCCTCAAGAAATGGGGCTCCTGAGCAGAGAAGAGCCCTCCATCACCACCCAGGGTCCCTCCCAGGGCCCAGACAGCGGGCGCCTGCCTTCCAGGGAGCTTCCCGCCTCAGGCGCTGGGGCCTGGGCTCTGCACGCCAGCCTGCAGTGCCTGGCGCGTCTCCATCTCTGTTGCTGACGCCAGCCGTCGACGTAGCGTCCCCCGCGTCTCTGTCACTGTTCCTGATGCCAGCCGTCAACGTAGCGTCCCCCGCGTCTCTGTCACTGTTCCCGACGCCAGCCGTCGACGTAGCGTCCCCCGCGTCTCTGTCACTGTTCCCGACGCCAGCCGTCGACGTAGCGTCCCCCGCGTCTCTGTCACTGTTCCCGACGCCAGCCGTCGACGTAGCGTCCCCCGCGTCTCCGGCCCTGACCTGGCTGTGGCACAGAGCTGGCTTCAGTGAACATTCACGGACCAGAGTGGCCAGCCTGGGGGAGAGGGGTTGTCGGGGGGCTCCTGGGGAGGTCAGGTCTCCCAGTGGGCTCCCGGGTTTCGTGTCTCCACGGTGGTCCCTGTGCAGCCCGCTGCCTGCGTCTGTGGTTTGGTGAATTAGACTGTGCAGGTCCTGAGAAAACCTCGAGCGACGATAAAACTGGTGGGCCTCTTCAGTCACTCTCCTCTTTAAACGCTTTGTTTGTTACTTTCAGCCGTCCCAGGTCTCGGCTGTGGAGCCCGGCTTCCATAATGGTGGTGTTTTTTGCAAATCACGGGCCATTGCGGCAGGACCCTGGCCGGGCCTGGGTTTACAGGCCGAGCACTCGCTGTGCACACAGCCCTGGGGCAGTGAGGACCATTCGCTGGTATGAAACCGGGCTCAGCCCGGGGGGCGGCACCCCTGGGGACTTGGACCGTGGCTGAGGCTCTGCACCCTTAGCATCGGTGAAGCAGGCCCGGCCCCAGTGCCCACGGGACAGGCAGGCGGGTGTCCGCCCAGGGCTGGCGGCCACCTCTCAGCTCAGCGATGGATGCCACCTGGAAATATGTTCTCTACTCATTTTATCAAAGAAAAGCCAGAAATCAGGATGAACGAGCATTCCTGGTACCTAGTTCTAATGTAAGGAAGAAGAGGAAGACAGTGACCACCGCTCTGTGTAGACCCAACAGAGCCACGTGGGCAGGACTCAGGGGGGTGGGCATCCAGAGGTGGAACTTGGGGGCGGCGGGCGGGGAGGGGGCTGGCTGGCCTCTCGTCCCGGGCCTCAGTTTCCTCTGCGTCCAACGGGAGGTGCCTGGCCAGGTCATTGGAATTCCAGATGGCCCACAGGTCACGACTGGCCAGGACTCTTTTAGAAGTCCAGTTTCTGGGGCCATAGTGCTGGCTGACCCTTTGAATTCCGGGGAGCTCCTGAGTCAGGCAGGAATCGGCTGCCGAATCTCCCGGAAGAGTCTGGGGAACAGCCCGGGTTGGGGGCCACTCTCCAGGTACCTTGATTCTGCCCGCTGGGCACCCTGAGGGAGGGGTGGCAGTGCCCGGCCAGAGGGTCCTCGTCCTTCTAGACGCTGAAGGTTATGCTGGGGAGTAGAAGAGCTTCCGGTTGCCTTTGGAAACCCTGTTTCTAGACAATTCTGAGTCGTGTTTTCGTGGGTTTTCTGCATAGAGGTGGTAAGTTCGGGCGGGTTCCAGTCTCTGTGGCTCCGAAACCCCACCATCCCCTGGCCCAGGGCCGAGACCATCTCCTGTAAGCCCGTGCCCGCCCGGCCCGGGTCCCGCTGCACAGACCTGGGGTCCGTGTGGCAGACAGCACAGTCCCCGGGAGTCTGGGCCCTTCTAACACGGTTCGGAGCGGCTGGGAGTGTGCGTGCCTCCGGGTGCCAGACCAGACAGTGGCTGGCACTGCAGAGGTGCAGCCGGGAGGGAGGCGGGGGCTGGGGCTCCCTGAGACTCAGGTGGCCTTTGAGCAGAGAGCTGGAGGAGGCGAGGGGCGAGCTGGGCAGCCGTCTGGGAAGAGCCCAGCAGAGCGGAAGCATGTGCAAAGGCCTTGTGGGGGGAGCACGCCAGGGCGTGGGGGCCGTCCTGCAGAGCTTCTGGCTCACGGGAGGACTTGGTGGGAGCATGTCAGGGCGTGGGGGCCGTCCTGCAGAGCTTCCGGCTCACGGGAGGACTTGGCCCTGAGTCCCGGGAGGGCAGCAAGCGGGTGAGGGACCCGGTCCAAGTTGTGTCTCAACAGGTCCCAGCTGCTGAATGGGGGAGGCAGGGGTGTGGTGGGTGGGGCCGGAACCCGGTGATGAGGCAGGGGCCGCACGGGCCAAGCTGGCCCCAACATGGTGAGGGGGTCACCGAGTGGTCCGATGCTGGCTCTCTCGAGGGTGGCAGAGCCTGCTTTGCTGACGGATGATATGCAGAGTGTGAGCAAGACCATTGCCAAGAGCGGCCCGAGAGGGACTGGAGCGGCTGGAAGGATGCAGCCGCTGTCGGCCAAGAGGGGGCGGCGGGCAGGGGTGGGGGCTTGCATTCCAGGGGCCCACCAGGCAGCAGAGACAGCGTGCCCGGGCCGGACACGGGTTCTTTCGGCTCCTCTCTGATCGCTGTGTATCCCCATTAAAGCCGTCTGGGAACCTGGGTGAAAGCCAGACCCTCCCGACCCCCACCAAGCCCTTCGGGCGGCCTCGACTGTCCAGAAGGCTCGTCTGCTCCCTCAGCTTTGAGACAGTGCTCCTCGCTGGCTGAGCAGAAATCACGCTGGTGTTCAGGTGGCTGTTTGGACGGCTGCGGCTCCAGCCTCCCCCAGTCCCTCAGCAGGGCCTGGAGGCCCTGAGCCCTCACCAGAGGCCCTTGTTGCCTCTGCGTCCACCCATCCTGAGGTCCTTCTACCCGACCTGCCCACCAGCGAAGGTGCCCAGCATCTCCCTGAGAACAGGAGGTCCGCAGTTCCTCCCCCCAGGATGGCCAGGGCTCAGTGTCCCCTGGGGCCCATCAGTCCCTTCGGTGGCCAGCCAGGCGTCCATCCTAAGGACCACTTAGCAGCTGCAGTCCCGGCTGTGATGTCTTAGGCCTCCCTGGAGGCGGGTGTGGGTGACTGGTGCAGGAGCATCCTCCGGGTCCCCGGGGAAGCCCGCTCCGCCCCCTCCTTGCTGGCACACCAGCTCTGTGTCCCTTTACACACTCACCTCTCCCTTCACATCAGCCCTCTGTGTCCTTGTCCACTGGTGCTCAGGGCCAGGCCAGCCCTCGGGGAGGGGGCTGCCTCCAGGCCCGGGCACGTCTCACAGAGTCGAAAGCCTGGGAAGGTGACCTGCCCTTGAAACCTGGCTGTGGTCTGAGCTCTGCGACCTTGGGCACACCCCAAACCCAAGTCTCCGTTCTCCCATCAGCAGAGGGCGGGGGAGCCAGGCCTTCTCAATGGGGTCATGTCAGGGATTATAAACGTGAACTTAGCTTGGGTTGTGGCACACTGGGTGACTGTACGTGGGGCGTGACCCACCACAAGCCAGCTCGGTCCCTGAAGACTGGTTTTCCAGACCCTGTGGGAATGCCCACACTCCCCGAGGCAGCCCCCCACCACCGCCAGGCGCTGAGCGGCTGATGCTCTGCCTCCTGAAGCCACGCTACCGTCACTCCATCTCTGCTCCTGTGGCCCCTTGATGGGGGACACGGCCACCAGTCCCTTCCCACCCTCCCCTCCCCTTCAGACCCTGCCCTGGTCTGTCTGCGTCTGTCACCCAGAACCTAGTGCAGAGCAGGACCCGTCCCCTCCCCATCCTGGGCGATAAACCTCTGCTAATGTGACCACAGAGCTGCAGGAGCCCCAGCGGGGGTTTGGGAGGGAAGGCTTGTGAAGGCTCCTGTTGACTCTGGCTTGAACCTCCCTTTCTGGGAATCAGAAACCCTGAACAGAGTGTGGCGGAGGTGTGAGGGAGCGCGTGTGTCTGGGAGGCTGTGTTGCTCGGGCCTGGGTACTCTGCTGGGAGTGTGGAGGCGGCTCTGGCGTGGACATCTGACCACAGACAGGCCTGCAGATGGCTCTCCCTCCGCGTGGGGCTGGCCCACTCAGAAGACAGTGGCTTTTCCAGACGATGTGACCACCGCTGGCGCCATGTACCCCAGGCTGGTTTATGTCATGACCACACACGACCCCAGGATGCCAGGCCCTGGACCCCAGCCCTGCCCCCAGGGGCACACGCTTCCTCTCTGCTGCCAGGTGGCAGGTGCATCCAACGGGGATCCAGTCCCCTGCACCCGTGACCCAGCGACTCAGCTTCACCACCCCACGCTCCTCGTCTGCGGAAGGGACAGTGGCCCAGCGTGCCCTGGTTCCAGGGGTGGCGGTTGGGTTACAGGCCATGTAGGTTAATCACCCAATACAGCAGCCGCATCCCCCGAGGCTTTACAGGGAGCGTTGCTGCGTGTGTGTGTGTGTGTGTGTGTGTGTGTGTGTGTGTGTGAGTCAGCGAGCTGTTCAGGCACAGCGGGTGTGAGTGTGGGCTCTGACCTCACTTGTGAGCTGCGTGTCTCGGGGCAGGCTAGCCTCTCTGTGCCTGGGAGGTGTGTCAGCGGTTGCGGGGAGTAAGCAGCCCTGACTCTGAAAACATTATTTCTGTTATCGGCATCATCAGTGCTGGGGGTGAGCAGCGGGTCTCTGCTTCTGCCCACAGCTGCCTCAGACTAGCGTTTTTCTTAAGAAAAGTCATTCATGACCTCACAGGCCATAATTAGAGACGTCCGTGTGGCCGCAGGCCCCCTGCCTGACTCACCCACCAGCTGGAGTGGGGATGTGGCATCTCAGCCTTGGAGCCGGGCCCCTTCCCCCCGGCCCAGCAGCCCCTTCAGGAGCATTTACAGCTCCAGGTATGGGTGGTGTCCGCAGGAGGCCCCTCCAGCAGGCAGGGCGGGTGACCCTGACCCACCTGCCCCTCCCACCTCTCACTGCTGGGACCTGCAGGCGGGGCCCTCTCGGTCAGAGAACTGGAGACCGCACTTAGAAAGCGCTTTTCACGAGCCGATGGCTTTTTGAAGGCTGTCTCCGTGTACTGACTGTACAGACGTCAGTCTGTCAGTGGCAGGGGTCCTTCTGCCCCGCCTCCAACAGGTGTCTGCCCTGCTGCGGCTTGTACACCTCCAGGGACGGGCAGTTCAGCCACGCGAGAGCATCCTTTCTCGAGCCGGGCGATGCGGGCTGTGAGCCTGACAGAGGCTTGGCCACCGGCCTCAGGTCGTCCGTGGCTGCGCGCTCCAGCCCTCGGTGGGAGGCGGCCCCGTGCTGTCGTGGGTGTTGGCACGTGCCCCCAGCCACGTGGTCCTGTGGGAAGGTGCTCGCGGGCCTGCAGGAGCGAGTCAGGGACGGGTGGGTGCTGTCTGCCCAGGCTCACAGGAGAAGGTGGGGGCGAGCGCCCCAGCCTTCGGAATCCACCTGGAGCTCCGGACAGTCTTCCCCTGTGAGCCGATACCTGCAGTGGACGGCAGGGCTGGGGCTGTTCCGGCTTCTCACTCCGCGTCACTGACTGGCTTCGCAGCCTGTATTAAACTCCCGTCAGCCGGAAAGGTCCCCCCACTGTTTATCACAAGAACTTCCATCGGGCCAGAACTTCCCCCAACTTAACATTGTCTCCATTAGTTTCCATTATATTGATGTGTAATTTATGTAAATCAGCCCCTTGCTGACAGGCATTTAGATTATTTCCAAGTTTCTACAATCAGATACAGCACAGCCGTGGAATTCTTTGCACGCACCTCTGCGTATTGGCCTTGCTTCCTTCGTGAGAATCTCTGGGAGAGGGAGGCCGGATCAGGAGCGTCTGCCCAGAGCACTGGCCACACTCCTGACTCTCACGGAACGTCCCGGGGACTCTGAACGGTCGGGGAACAGCAGCGGTGTGCATGGGGCCCGCCCGACCCTCGATCTGCACATGGCCCAGGGTCTGCGCGTGTTCTCGAATCCCCATGTGCAGCCGAGGGCTGACTCTGGAGTGTCCGATCCTGACCGATGGACAGAAGCTTCCCCGAGAGAGGGGGTTCCTGGGTGGTGGGACATGGAGCTCCCACTGGGCGAGCACTGTGGTGAGGAGAGGTGCTCGGGGCTGCTGGGGGCTGGGCCACTGCCCTGTGTCCCTGGGGCAGGCTGCCCTGGGCATCCAGAGCTGAGGGCTGGCCAGGACAGAGCTCTAGCATCTGCAGGGTTGCAATTCGATGACCAGGTCTAGCTGGTGCCCTGAAAACCTGAGGCCAGCGTGCCTGTCAGTGCCCAGGGTTCCCCCGTAAACGTGCCTTTGTGCTCACCAGGGCTCTGGCTCAGATTAGGAAGACCCCCTTGGGGTCTGGCGTGTGTCACTTCTCTTCAGGACCAGGAAGGAGTGATGTTCTCTGGCTCAAGACAGTGCGTGCTCTGCTTGCTTCTGTCCAGTCGTTCACTGGAGGACGGTGTATCGTGCTGGTCGCAATGGTGTGGTCTGGCCACTTCTTATCAGGACGCTTTGAGGGTTTGATTTTTGGGGTATGCAGAGGCTGCCACGTCACACAACTCAAGTGGACACCATTCATGTGCAGTCGGCAGGACCTGGGGACAAATAGAGGGCATGGGTGCCACAGAGCGGACGTAGGGGAGGGACTGGCCGGTGACTCAGCTCAGGACTCTGGCTCGGCCTCCGCGAGGGGACGGGGGCCATCGCGGGTTAGGTGTGGGGCAGGCGGAGTGTGCGTTGGGGGTGGCGCACGTCAGAAGCCCCACTCCGGGGCCGGCGGGCCTCACCGACCCTGTTGGTCTGGCGCGCACGTCGGCACTCGGGGAGCGTAGCCAGCAAAGCAGCCAAGTGCCCTGTGTGCTCACAGAGCCTGGGCACCGACGTGGGAGGAAAGTGGCACAGGGAAAGCCCGGGAACGCGTAACGTTACACGGCAGGTCGGCGCTGCGAAAGCGCTGAGTAAGGGGTTAGGAATGCTGTGGGGAGGGGGCCGTGGTTTTAATTCGGTCCAGCGGTGGGGGCCTCCTTGGAAGGTGGCATTGAGCAAAGACCCCGGGGTGGTGAAGGCCTGGAGGGGGCTGAGACGTAAGACGGGAACAGCGGTCCAGGCAGGGGAACAGCCAGTGCAAAGGCCCCGAGGCAGGGGCGTGCCTGACGCCTTTGAGAAGACCGGAATGTCCCCGCGGGCCAGACCCCAGTGAGGCTGGAACAGCGTGAGCGAGGGGAGGGGGCCATGGCGAGGTCAGGCCTGGAGGGCGGCGTCTCCACACTTGGTGTGACGGGCAGGGAGCCCTTGGTGTGCCCCCTCCTTTGTTGGGATTGGTCTGGCTGCTGTGGGAGGAGAGGCTGGGGGCTGGGTGAGAGTCCAGGGACCCGCCCTGGCGGCCTGGATGTGCTGAGAGGCGGGCAGGTGGGTGTGTCTGGGAGGTCGGGCTCACAGGTGCCTGCCACACATCCGTTTGGCCGTGACAGAGGCCTGGCCCTCTCCCCAGAGCACCTTCTGGAACCTGCTGGCCTGAGATGGTCAGGAGCTGAGTCACGGACCGAGCAGGAACCCTGGGCTGGCCCAGCCCCGCAAAGGCCCCCTGCATCCGCAGCAGATGGGAGCGCCCCTCCCACGGGTGCTCCAGCCTCATCCAGCCAGGGCACCACGGGCATGCATGTTGCGCCCGTGAGCCCAGCCGGACAGGAGGCCCGTGCCCTGCACAGGGTCCAGGGGCAGCCGCCTGCCCCTCCCTCCTCAGCACCCTCTGCCTCAAACAGGTGTTTGAGGAACACCCTTGGGAGGAACGCCCTTCCACCCATGCAGATCACTTGAGACCAAGTGAGTGCAGGCTGGGGAAGGGGCTGAGTCCCTTGCCCTGTGAGGGTGGACACCCTTCTTTGCCTGGGGGGTGTCGGTGCTGGGGGCAGGTCCCAGCCCCTGCCTGGCCCTGTGCAGCACCTGCCTGTCACCGCCGTGGCTTCTGCAGCCTCTGGGCTCAGGGACTATTTAAAATCCTGGCGAGCTGAGCCCTGGCTGCTTCGCTGCGAGGACACGATTGCATTTGCTGTCTCCCTGTTCTCTGGAGACAGAGCAGCCCTATTGGAAGGCTGTCCAGTGGGGGCGCGTGTGGAGCGGGTCCTGGGGTCTCGGGGAGGAGGGCAGGTGGAGTCTCCCATCAGCCACGTGCACTTAGGGGGGCCCGTTGCCTGGGGCCCCCCGACCTTCTGCCCCCGCCCCTCCCGCTGTCCGTCCAGGGCTGTCTCGGGGCGCACCCGGCCCCGCCCCACACGGGCCCACGAGGCCCCGTGGAAGCTTCTGCCGGTGACTGCCCCGGACAGCAGGGGTGCTGGGCCTGGGGCCAGGCCTTGGGCGGGCGGGAGCCCCGGAATCACGGCCACATCCGGGGCTGGCACCCAGGGCCCTTCCCCGGGAGAGGACCCTCATCACCCTCCACTGCTGGGCTGCAGGCTCTGCTGTAGGGGACCCACCGAGCGTCCCGCGGGCCAGAGCGGAAGGCTGGCACTATTCTTAGACGGCCGGCCTGACAGCACGTGCCGGCTTGGCAGCGGGCGGGAGAGGCGCCCCGGGCATGGGTGCCTGTGGCTGGGCCCCGCTGGACCCTCCCCCGGGAGGCAGCCGATGGTCTCACGTTCCGTGGCGGGCAGAGCTGGGCGGGTGGGCCGGGCACAAGCTGCTGATTGCATTGCTGTGACGATGGGACCCTAGAGAAAGGACCACTTGCAGCCCATGGGGCTCTGCGCCCTTCCCTCCCCCGGGCCACTTCCGGAGGGACCGCCACGCCAGCCCAAGGGATGCTAGGATGTCCTGAGGGGCGGGAGTGGCCGGCACTGCTGGAGAGGCTGCCTGAAGGTCCCAGAACCTTGGTTGCATATTCATCACCGCCTCTGGGCTCACATCTTCTGGGGTCTCGAGTGTGGGGTGAGTAACCACCCCACCCCATGCCCTCACCGGACACTTGGAAAGTTGAGGGGTGCGCACAGGCCCGGGGACCAGGTCTGTGGGGTGGCAGGAGCCCCCCATCCTGGGCTCTAATCCCGATGCACCCATGCTCTACCTGCGCGACCTCGGGCAGAGCCGGCGCCACGCGGGTGTCAGTCTGCTCTCCCAGAGATGGAGTGAGCAATCAGTCCTCGCAGGCTGGCTTTAAGAGTTCTAGAAGATGCTCTGTGTCCGCCTCCAGGCTGGTGGTCACTAGCAGCACAGACGGGGTGGACGGCTTCAGCACGTTCTTGCCTGTGGCTCACGAGCGCGATGCTGAGAGCTGGGCGCAGGGTGGTCATGTGTGTGTCCTGACCTTGGATCAGGCCCCGTGACCTCGTTTTGCCTCCATCGCGTCCTGAAAGCCTGTCTTTAGATACACGCTCTGAGCGGTTAGGGCTCGCAGCTTGCGGGTGTTGGTGGGGAGGGACAAGCTCAGCCCAAAACAGATGCCCACACAACGCCTGCCCCTGCGGGCATGCGGCAAGGAGTCACTCTGTTCATTGTTGGTCAAAAAGGAAAAAAAGGACTTAATCCTGGCAGTGGGAGTACAGGAGCGAGGAGGTGGGACCCGCGGGCTGTCAGTGGGCATCCCAGGCACAGCCTGCTCCATGGGGGCCCGTCATGGGGGTCGGTGGAAGGGGAGCAGGTCCGTCAGGGCGGGGTGTCGGTCGTAGGGGGTGGGGGGCATGCTGTACACCCAAAGCAGGGCCTCCGCGAGAGGAGGGGAGCCTTAGGGAGGCATGAAGCAGGGGTGGCCGTGAGCCCCGGGGGTCCACCCAGGGGAGGGCGGGGTGTGGGCTGGACGCCGGCCTGCGGGGCCCAGGGATGCGGTCTCCCCCTCACCTCCGTCTGTGCTTTCTCCTCAGCGTTGAGGGAGAGGCCCCCAGCAGCGAGCCCGGCACGTCGCTGGACAGCCCCTCCGCCTACCACCAGGGGCCCTTGGCACCCGGCTCGGGCCTGAGCCCGGAGCCCTACGAGCACGCGCCGAGCGGCGCCTATGGGCTGTACGCGGGGCCGCCCGGGCAGCAGCAGCGCGCACGCAGGCCCCGGCTGCAGCACTCAACGTCCATTCTGCGCAAGCAGGCCGAGGAGGAGGCCATCAAGCGCTCGCGGTCCCTCTCCGAGAGCTATGAGCTCTCCTCCGACCTGCAGGACAAGCAGGTAGGTGGCTGGCCACGCGGGGGCAGGGTGGGGCGGGGCGGGGGCCCCCAAGCACTCAAGGCTGGGTGCCAGGCAGGGGTCGTTCCCCACGATGGAAGCCTCAGCCTCAGCCCCAGGCCCTCGCGGTCTCCTCCCGACTCCCAGAGGAAGCGGAGGGAGTGGGTGGGCGTGGGGTGTTCTGTCAGACCTCAGCCTCTGCCCACTTCCTGCTCCCCCTGCGGCTGGGCTCCAGGCGGTGCTGGGTGTCAGGGCCTGACTCCGCCAGTGCACAGCTTGCACAGTGGGGGCCACTGAGGTCCCGGGGTCCAGGAGAGGCCTGGACCTTCCGGGGTCTGCAGGAGAGGGAGGGGGAGGTCAGTCCACAACAGAAACAGCACGTCCTCTGGACAGCAGGAAGGCCAGGCCGCTCATCGCACCCCTCGGTTTGCAGTTCCATGTTCTGGAGGAACACTGTCTCCTTCCAGGCTGCGCCTCCTCCCCAGGGACTTGGCCCAGACCCCCCACGGGGTCGGCACCCGTGTGCACAACGAGGGCGTGCCCGGCCTGCCTGCGTGGCCTCCTGGCCCCCTCGCCCCGTGGCGTTTGGCCCTGGGGTCAGGTCCACAGCAGGGGGTCTCTGTTCCATTTCTCAGCTGCACGCAGATCTAAAGTGGATCAGAACAGTTTATAGCAACAGACGTCTATAGCAGGACCGTTAGAAGGGAGAAAGGTTAAGCAGAGGCAGTGGAGGTAATAACAAGCCTCGCGTGGCCTTAGCATGGCCACAGCTGCTCGTTTTCTCCCTCGCACGTTAGCCCAGTGCCCGCTGTATGCCACCCCGTGCTGGTGGCTGGGGAGTCCCCGGGGAACGGGTGTGGCCACAGCTCTCAGCTGGACGCTGTGGTCCAGGAGGCAGGGTACCTGTGGACACACGGACTGACTGCAGAGCAAGGATGATGCGAACCCCAGGACGAAGGAATGGGAGGCTGGCCGGGTGCCTGTGGGAGGAGGCGGCTCGGGTGGGCTGGGGGGAGCCTCGCCAAGGCCCCTTGGAGCCAAGTAACCGAGGCCAGGGCCTTCCAGGAGAAGCTGGCAGCAGGTGCAGAGGCCCTAGGCGGGCAAGCTTGCCGGAAAGGGTTGCCAGGGTGAGGGGGGGCCGGGGGGGGCAACACTGAGGGCCACTGAGCATTCGCTCCCTGCTGAGCCTCCTGGCAGTCGAGGCGAAAATAGTAACGGGGCGGCGGGGGATTACACGGGAATTTCCAGGCGGAAGCAAGGTGCCTGGTTCCGTGGGGGCTTGGAGCGTGGGCAGCACAGAGCCACGTTTCAGTGGCAGGAGCCCAGCGCAAGGCCTTGCCGTGGCCACTGGCCCCCGGCCTCCATGTCTCCTGTGGTTCCCCTTCATGGGAGGCCCAGCCTTGGGGCTCCTTGTCCTGTCTCGTCTCAGAGCCTCTGTCCCCCTGCACAGCGGGCAGCTTCTGGGGCCCGTCTGCAGGCTGGACACGGGGTCGGGTGAAGGTGCCACCCGTTAGGTGAGTGCAGACGGCTTGGGGTCCCCCCTGTGCCCCAGTCAGCACTCAGACGGGGCCCGGGGCAGCTCTGGCCCAGAAGGGGAGCGACCCCGGAGGGCTGCGTAAGCTCGGCCCTGGAGGGCTGCATAAGCTCGGGCCCGGAGGGCTGCGTAAGCTCGGCCCCGGAGGGCTGCGTAAGCACGGGCCCGGAGGGCTGCATAAGCTCGGCCCCGGAGGGCTGCGTAAGCTCAGCCCGGGTTGGTGTGTCCCCAGGGGAGGCCGGTAGGAGGGCCAGGGGGCTTTGAGGAGCAGCGTAGAGCCCACGCCTGCCCCCTATCGCCACTTCTGCCCCTGCCCCGACCTGGGGGGCTGGCTCAGGCCAAGAGCGTCGCTGCTGGGTTCGCGAGATCTAGAGTCAGCGGGACAGGAGGGGCCGTGGATCATGCTCTGGCCTGTGCGGGGCCCCCACCCCCAACCGAGCAGACCCGAGGGACCCAGAACCCAGGTCTCAGGGGGCGGAGGAGAGAGGGCTCCCTGGAGCCCAGGCGTGGGCCTCCGTCGGCCCCGAGCGCTCTCGGAGCTGCGCTCCAAACCCAGGAAACAGACGCCACTGGCAGATGTGGAAGTGAGGTCATCCCTTTGGACGAGGTTCAGTGGCTCCAGGGCAAGAGAAAACAGACGCGCCCTGGCTGCCTCCAGGCCCGGCCAGGCTCGCCCCGCCCCTCCACTCCCGACTCCTCTCCTGAGGGGGCCCCTCTGCCAACCCCCCTTTCTGGAGGGCTGGCACCTCCACGTCTGGGGGAGCTGGTGTCCCTCACGGCGACTGGGACCCACATGCACCCCCAGCAAGGCTCTGAGCCCTCCTGCCCTGCCTGCACCCCCCTCCCCCGGGGCTCCGGACAGCCATCACCTCCCCTTGGCTGAAGCCTGGTTCCCTTGGCATCTGCCTGGCTTTGTTCCCTGAGCTGGTGCCCCGTCTGTTCTGCACAGACCCCGCCTCTCGAGGGTGCGGCCATGCCGTCCACACGGAGGGGACCGGGGCTCTGACCCTGAAGCGTGAACACCTCCTGCCGAGGACCAGGGGCCTTCCCCCCGCCAAGTCAGGGGCTTGGTGGGCCAGCCCACTCCTCATCCCGGGTCTTGTTTGCTTTTGGAAAGTGGGCTCCAGCCTCACCCCAGAGCGAGGCATGGGGAGCGGCCCTCGGGACTGTCCTCAGGCCTGGGGCTGGCAGGCTCCGGAGGCGCACACACCTCGTGGTAGAGTCCCACCACCCTGCCCACCTATGGCGTGGGCCTGCCGTCAGCCTCCTGGAGGGTGCCCTGGGGTCTGGAGGCCTGCAGGGGTGTGTTGGGTCTCTTCTCTGAGGCTCAGTTTCCCCGTCTGTACAGGAGTGGGTGTGGGGTCCCCACAAGCTGTCCACTCTTCCAGGAGTGTAGTGGAGTGTCCCACACCTCCTCCACCCTGTGCTGAGGGTCTGTCTCGCCTATGCCCGCCGCTGGCCCGTGAGGCCGATCTGACAGGCCCGAGGGGCCACGGGTCCAGGCTTCTCAGGGTCAGTCTGCGGACGAGGGCCCAGGCCGGCGGCTGGTGCTCAATGCTCAGGGCCGACGTGGGTCTTGCGCTGGTCTCCTAGCCTGCCCCGCCACAGTCTCCTTGTTTCCCGAGGGGCGGCCTGCAACCTCCTGCAGCAGCTCCAGGTTTCATTAGACTGCACGGCCCCGGTGCCCAGGGCAAAGGCTGTTGCGGACAGAGAAGTCTGGGAAACCACCGCCCTTGAAAGGCTCTGAGGAGTCCTGCAGGGAGCGCCCGCTGTAACCACAGCTCACTGCTCTTCTGCCTCCCTGGGTGTAGGAGCCTGTGGGCGCGGCCCCCGGCGGGCCCCGGGTCTAGGAGCCTGTGGGCGCGGCCCCCGGCGGGCCCCGGGTCTAGGAGCCTGTGGGCGCGGCCCCCGGCGGGCCCCGGGTCTAGGAGCCTGTGGGCGCGGCCCCCGGCGGGCCCCGGGTCTAGGAGCCTGTGGGCGCGGCCCCCTGCGGGCCCCGGGTCTAGGAGCCTGTGGGCGCGGCCCCCGGCGGGCCCCGGGTCTAGGAGCCTGTGGGCGCGGCCCCCGGCGGGCCCCGGGTCTAGGAGCCTGTGGGCGCGGCCCCCGGCGGGCCCCGGGTCTAGGAGCCTGTGGGCGCGGCCCCCGGCGGGCCCCGGGTCTAGGAGCCTGTGGGCGCGGCCCCCGGCGGGCCCCGGGTCTAGGAGCCTGTGGGCGCGGCCCCCGGCGGGCCCCGGGTCTAGGAGCCTGTGGGCGCGGCCCCCGGCGGGCCCCGGGTCTAGGAGCCTGTGGGCGCGGCCCCCGGCGGGCCCGGGTCTAGGAGCCTGTGGGCGCGGCCCCCGGCGGGCCCCGGGTCTAGGAGCCTGTGGGCGCGGCCCCCGGCGGGCCCCGGGTCTAGGAGCCTGTGGGCGCGGCCCCCGGCGGGCCCCGGGTCTAGGAGCCTGTGGGCGCGGCCCCCGGCGGGGTCCCTGGGTCTAGGAGCCTGTGGGCGCGGCCCCCGGCGGGTCCCTGGGTCTAGGAGCCTGTGGGCGCGGCCCCCGGCGGGTCCCTGGGTCTAGGAGCCTGTGGGCGCGGCCCCCGGCGGGTCCCTGGGTCTAGGAGCCTGTGGGCGCGGCCCCCGGCGGGTCCCTGGGTCTAGGAGCCTGTGGGCGCGGCCCCCGGCGGGTCCCTGGGTCTAGGAGCCTGTGGGCGCGGCCCCCGGCGGGTCCCTGGGTCTAGGAGCCTGTGGGCGCGGCCCCCGGCGGGTCCCTGGGTCTAGGAGCCTGTGGGCGCGGCCCCCGGCGGGTCCCGGGTCTAGGAGCCTGTGGGCGCGGCCCCCGGCGGGCCCCGGGTCTAGGAGCCTGTGGGCGCGGCCCCCGGCGGGCCCCGGGTCTAGGAGCCTGTGGGCGCGGCCCCCAGCCGGTTCCTGTGTCTAGGAGCCCTGTGGGCACGGCCCCCGGCGGGTCCCTGGGTCTAGGAGCCTGTGGGCACGGCGCCCGGCGGGTCCCTGGGTCTAGGAGCCTGTGGGCACGGCCCCCGGCGGGTCCCTGGGTCTAGGAGCCTGTGGGCACGGCGCCCGGTGGGTTCCTGGGTCTAGGAGCCTGTGGGCACGGCCCCCGGCCGGTTCCTGTGTCTAGGAGCCCTGTGGGCATGGCCCCCAGCGGGTTCCTGGGTCTAGGAGCGTGTGGGCATGGCGCCCGGCCGGTTCCTGGGTCTGGGAGCCCTGTGGGCACGGTCTGCCCTCCGGGCCAGGCCGGGCCATCCTCACGCTCCTCTCCGTCCCCCGCAGGTGGAGATGCTAGAACGGAAGTATGGGGGCCGCCTCGTGACCCGTCATGCGGCCCGCACCATCCAGACAGCCTTCCGCCAGTACCAGATGAACAAGAACTTCGAGCGGCTGCGCAGCTCCATGTCTGAGAAGCGCCTGTCCCGCCGCATCGTGCTGTCCAACATGCGGGTGCAGCTGTCCTTCGAGGGGCCCGAGAAGGCGCACAGCTCCTTCTTCGAGGGCAAGCAGGTCTCGGTGACCGACGGGGACTCCCCGCTGGGCTCCCTGGGGCCGGCTGAGTGCGGGGACCTGGGCCCGCCGCCCCCGCCCGCCCTGCAGGCCCCTGCGCCCGCCGGCGACTTTGCCGACGCCATCACGGAGCTGGAGGACGCCTTCTCGCGGCAGGTGAAGTCGCTGGCCGAGTCCATCGACGACGCGCTGAACTGCCGCAGCCTGCACGCCGTGGAGGGGGCGCCCGCACCCGCCGCCGAGCCCTCGTCGGGCCTGCACGGCACGGCTGAGCAGCGCCGGCTGGACGAGATGACCGCCTCGTACAGCGACGTCACCCTGTACATCGACGAGGACGAGCTGTCGCCGCCGCTGCCCGCGGCGCAGGCCGGGTGCCGGCCGTCCAGCGGCGCGTCGGACCTGCGGCTGCGGGCCGGAGCCGCCGCCCAGGACTACTGGGCGCTGGCCCACAAGGACGACAAGGGGGACACGGACACCAGCTGCCGGAGCACGCCGTCGCTGGAGCCGCGGGCGCGCGTGGAGCACCTGCCGCTGCTGACCATCGAGCCGCCCAGCGACAGCTCTGACCGCAGCTCGCTCAGCAGGCAGAGCGCCTACGCGCGCGGCCCGGGCGGGCCGCAGGGCAGCCCCACGCACGGCCCCCACGGGCCCCCCAGGGGCCTCCCCCGGGAGGAGCCGGAGCCGCGGGCCCGGCCGCCGCGGCCCCTGGACGCCCACCTGGCCATCAACGGCTCGGCCAACCGGCAGAGCAAGTCCGAGTCGGACTACTCGGACGGCGACAATGACAGTGTCAACAGCACGTCCAACTCCAACGACACCGTCACCTGCAGCTCCGGGTCCTCGTCCCGCGACAGCCTGCGCGAGCAGGCGCTCAGCAGGCAGACCTACCACAAGGAGGCCCGCAACAGCTGGGACTCGCCCGCCTTCAGCAACGACGCCATCCGCAAGCGGCACTACCGCATCGGCCTCAACCTCTTCAACAAGTGCGTGCCCGGCGCGGCGGGGCCGGGGCCGTCGGGCCCCGGGTGGTGGGCCGCGGGGCTCTCTGAGCAGGGCCGGGTCTGCGTCCACGTGGGCTGGTCAGGGAGGAGGACCCAGGCAGGCCCGACGCCCTGCAGGGCGTGTTCACTGGGTCTGCGGCGTGGCCACGGTGCGGGGCTCCGGGCAGAGCAGGGCGAGGGCGGGAGACTGGTGTTTAACACAGACTATTCTTAGCGCGGCTGAAAATAGCCCTCCCTCGGAGGGGACGCTGGTGGCTCTGGCTGCGAAACCTCGGTCCTCTCTCTGGATTTCGTGTCGCTAGACGCCGGCCTTCTGCTGGCTCCTCTGGGGGGGCGGGGAGGACGTGGAGGAGATGTGGCCAGCCTGCCCGGTGGCTGCTGACCCACGTCCACTGTGAGCCCCCGGCTTCCTCTTCCAGACGGCAGTGGGGGTACTTGGGGGTTACCCCCTGCCCAGCTGGGGCACGCGCAGAGGCCTGTCCTGAAGGGTGGCTGTGGGGAACCATGGGGTCACACCCGGGCCCCTGAGGGGGGCGTCCCTGGCCCTCGATCGGCTGAGGACCACACATCCCAGAGCCATCATGGGCACCCAGGGAGCCCTCGAGACTCTGTCTGCCCCCAGGCTGCGGCCGGAACACTGCGTGAGCAGGGAGGCCGTCCTGCACTCTGTCCCGGGAGCCCACCTGCCTGCTCTGGGCCCCGCCAGTCCCGAGGCGTCTCGGACCCTCCTGGGGGAGGCTGGGGGGACCTGGGGGCCCCCGAGCTCCCCTCATCCCCGGCAAGCGTCGTGTCCTGACCCAGAAGTCCCAGCCGGGCGGATAGGTGGGGGCCAGAAGAGCTGCCTGCCTGGACCAAGCACCTTGGTCTCTGGACTCTTCCTGGCGCTGCCGGCCCTCTACCGTGGGCCACGCACCAGCCTCCCTTCGCATGTCTGCGTGCGTGACTCTGGTCCTCACACTTCCTCTCTGTGTGTGCCCCGTGGGTGCGACCCCCACAGCGGCCTCGTCCGTGTGACTCACGGGGTGTGAGCTGGAGATGAGCCCGTGTGGAAGGAGCTCAGAGAGTGCCGGGCACACAGAGTCCGGCCCGTTCCTCCCTGCCGTCCCCCTGGCCCCTGCGGACATCCCCTGGACGTGGGCCACGCACACTGTCCTGTTCTGACGCTGCCACGTGGTTTGCTGCTGGTGGCCAGACCCAGGGACGTCCAGTGGCTGTTCGTTGAAGTAGAGCCTGCAGCTGGACATGGGGACCCGTTTCCCCACATCCTGGACGGCACTCAGCCTTGTCTCCCACCCTAGTCCAAACGTAGAGATAGTGTCTCTTGTTTCACTTTGGATTTGCCTGCCTGCTGCTTAGGTGGAGCATCTGTATTTGTGTCTTTTGGCCATTTTGGTTTTTCCTTCTACAGAATGCCTGTTCTTATTTTTTGCCTATTTTTCTGTTATTTCTCTTTTTGATTTCCTTAATTCATTTCAGTTTAGTTCAGTTGCTCAGTCATGTCCGACTCTTTGCAACCCCACGGACTGCAGCACGCCAGGCCTCCCTGTCCATCACCAACTCCCAAAGTTTACTCAAACTCATGTCCATTGAGTCCATGATGTCATCCAACCGTCTCATCCTCTGTTGTCCCCTTCTCTCCCCTTCAATCTTTCCCAGCATCAGAGTCTTTTCAAATGAGTCAGCTCTTTGCATCAGGTATCCAAAGAATTGGAATTTCAGTTTCAGCATCAGTCCTTCCAATGAAAACCCAGGACTGATCTCCTTTAGAATGGACTGGTTGGATCTCCTTGCAGTCCAAGGGACTCTCCAGAGTCTTCTCCAACACCACAGTTCAGAAGCATCAATTCTTTGGCGCTCAGCTTTCTTCACAGTCCAAATCTCACATCCATACATGACCACTGGAAAAACCATAGCTTTGACTAGATGGACCTTTATTGGCAAAGTAACGTCTCTGCTTTTTGATATACTGTCCAGGTTGGTTTGATTTCCTAGTGGCTCTTTATATGTGGTGGATGCTGACTCTTTGGAATTACAGAAATGTCTTCCTTTCACTGGCTGCCCGTTTGTTAAACTTTTGAAGTGGAATCAACGCACTATAAGATCTGTCCTTGTCAAGTGTCTAGTTCAGTGGTTTTTAAGTACACATCTTTTAACTTTGTTTATACTTTGCTCGTTTAACAGAAGTTAGCAGTTCTTTTTTACATTTTTCTTATTGAGACGTGGTTGATGCATAACCTAGCTTCAGGCATGCACAGGATGATCCCCGTCCGTCTGTATACACGGTTGGTTTATCAGCGTTCCCTTTGGGTGCTGCTTTGTTTTTTTATGTTTTAAGAGACTCCACCCCAGGTCATCACGTTGGTTCAAAATATGTTCTCAGGACTGTCGTGGTTTTGCTTTCTATCCTTTGGTGTGTTTGGCTGATGTTTGGTTTGGAGAGGGGTACCCAGTAAGGAGTGGAGCTCTTATTATTCGGCAGAAGTTAGCTGGTCATTTGCAGACAGTTTATTGAGTCGTCTGTCCTTTCTCTGTTGACCTGAAGTCCCGTGTGACTCCTCCGTGAGCGGGGTCTGTGCTGGGATCCTGCCGCTTCCTTGGCAGATGCTCACGGAACACCTTGTGCAGGCCGGCCCTGTGCTGGGGGCCTGGCCGCGTCTGTAAACAGGATCAAAGATCCTCGTGGAGCTCCCTCCACGCTCGTGGTCGGGGGCTCTGTTTTTTCCTGTGCCCACATCAGGCTTTGGGTTTTACATGCTTTCTTAGGGCAGAAACCCCTCTTTTGTCCTTTTAAACAGCGGTCTTGGCTCTTGTTGGCAGTTACTCTTCCACACGGATTGTGGAATCAGCTCGTTAAGACTGTGGAAACCCCTGGAGGACTTTTCACTGCAGCCCTTGTGATTGGGGGGCCTCAGCCCTTTACAAGTCGAGGGGCAGAGGTGAGGCCGGGCCTCAGGGGCTGTTTTAGTTCAGATTGCCGGTGACCACAGTCCGTGCAGCTGCCCGCTGGGCCCAGTGCAGGGGCTCAGCGGCCGGTCCCAGGACGGGCCCGCAGCTGCAGAGCACGCTGTCGAGGGTGCGGCCTCGCCCACAGGGAGACGGTGTCACCTGTCCACACATCAGCACCCGTGGCCGGGCGGAAACGGGGACCCTGGGCCACCCCTTCTGCGCCAGGACCCAGTGGGTCGCTCCCTGCCAAGCTCGGGCGCGAGGCTGGGGTGTGTGGCCACCCGGGGTACAGATAGCGGGGTCCCCTCGCAGCCGGAGGCCGGTCCACACGTAGAAACACGGAGTGAGCAGGGCCTGCTGTCAGCACGCGGCCGCAGGGAGCCCCGGCTCTGACCGCCACGCCCCAGAGCGCCCCTCGGGCCCCAGGCCCGTCCAAGGCTCCTGCTCTCCCTCCCTATTTCTTCTGATCACGGGCACCTTCCCGTGAGGTCAGTCAAGCTGGCACCAGGCCCTGAGGTCTGGTCCGAGGGAGCGGCCTGCTGGTTCACTGCCTGGGTCCCCGGCCGCAGCGGGTGTGCCGGCTCTGGGCCTCTGTGTCCTCTGGTGTCGTGGAGGTTTGTCGTAATCCCTCAGGTGCTCACCTGCTGTGCACCGCATTCCAGGCGCCGCCCGTGTTAACACACCCGTCCCACAAGGGTGGTCTTGGCCCTGGGAGGCCACGTGGCTCAGGTCAGGCGCCTGGGCAGCGGGGGCGGTGTGGGGGCTGAGCTGGCGTGGGGTCCTCGGGGTGCCAGCCATCCAGCCTGTCCTCGGGTGGCCAACGCGTGCTGGGTGGGGCTGCTGTGTGAGCCCCTCGCTGGCCCAGGCTGGGCGCGGGGTCTGGACAGTCCTTGGTGCCCCAGGTTGTGGACTCAGGCTGGGACAGGACCAAGTGCCATGGAGGCGGAGGGGGGCAGGGGCGGACGCGCCCAGCTGTGCCTGTCTCTCGTCCGGCAGGAAGCCCGAGAAGGGCGTCCAGTACCTCATTGAGCGCGGCTTCGTGCCTGACACACCGGTGGGGGTGGCCCACTTCCTGCTGCAGCGCAAAGGCCTGAGCCGGCAGATGATCGGAGAGTTCCTGGGCAACCGGCAGAAGCAGTTCAACCGCGACGTGCTCGAGTGAGTGGCCTGCCTCTCCCCTGACGCACGCGGCCCCGCGCACCTCCAGTGGGGCGGGGGTCCCACCACGTCTCCCCAGACGCACGCAGACCCCTGGCACCTCCAACCCCGTCCAGCAGGGCCGGCCCTAGCCCTGGTCCCGTGGCCTCCGTGCTGCCGTCCTGGGTGCAGCGCCGGCAGCCGGCCAAGCTCGGGCCCTGTCTTCCTCCCTCTCCTGCTGGGAGATGGACTGATGGTCCACCAGGCTGGCGGCCCCAGACCCTGCAGAATAAGGGGTTTCTGGCCCCTGGGAACTGCTGGCAGCTTTGAGAAGGCTTGCCTACACGTGCCTGCATCGCCCCCCGCCGCCCTCCCCTACTGTCCTAAGAGAAACGGCTCCGTGTCTGGGGCCCGTGGTTGCTGGGTGGGCGCTGTTACAGGCCCTGTCCCCACTTCACCCTCAGGGGGTGTTGGGGGTCCATAGCCCCCTCCACACACGAGAAGCCAGAGCCAGCAGTAGATGGCTCAGAGCGGGTGTCCTTGGCCGGGACCTGGGGCATGGCTCCAGGCCTGCCGTGGGCACAGTGCCCACCCAGGCTCTGCACAGGGTGGATGACCCAGCTGGTGGGCCAGGCACAGGGTCAAAGCACACACACAGCTTTGCACTCGGTGACACGCCGACACCCTGGAGAGGCAGCCTGTGCCCCCGGCTGCTCCCCCCACAGCCCCTCTGCTCCACTGCCCCCCACCATAGTGTGGTTGTTGCCCCTCCCCTTTGAAACCAGGGAGGGCCTGTCCAAAGAGAGCTGATTAGCTACCCCGTGAGCGGGGCCCAAGACAACCGTCCAGCCCAGCTCTTGGCCTGCAGCCGGCCCTTAGCCCACCCCCCACCCCCACTCCTCCAAGCCGCTGCTGGTCCGTAGGAAATCCGGGCATTGTTCTCCTTAGATCAGAAAATAGCGGCGGCCTCAGGAAGTAGCGAGACCCCCTCCCCTGCCCCCCGGGGCATCCTCCTCGAATACTGGTCAGCAGACTTCCCCGTGGGGCCCCACCTGCCCCTTGCCCTGATGGCTGAGAGTGCTCGGAGCATCACCCCAGTGGACGGGGTCCCTGGGAGTGGACACCGGGACCTCTGCAGCCCCCCTGGGTGGTCGCTCGAAGGTCCCTGGTGCAGACCCAGCTTCTCTACTCAGGTCCCAGTCAGGCTGGGGCAGGGCCGTGGCCAGAGTCCCCTGCCCTCCGCGGCCTCCCCAGCTCTGCCCTCCTTGCGGGTCAGCGGGTGGAAACGGCACCGCCCCTCTGGACACCCCTCGGAAATGCCTAGGAGAGCCTCCCTCCGGGCCTCCCTGCTCCGAGCCCTTGGCCCCCGGCGGGAGGGGGCAGGGTCGCTGACCGGCCTCGGGCTCTCATTCCAGCTGCGTGGTGGATGAGATGGACTTCTCCACCATGGAGCTGGACGAGGCCCTGAGGAAGTTCCAGGCACACATCCGGGTGCAGGGAGAGGCGCAGAAGGTGGAGCGGCTGATCGAGGCCTTCAGGTACGGGCCGGGCCGGCGGGGAAGGGGCCCCACTCAGAGGCCGGGGCCCCGAGGGCAGAATCCCCCTTCAGGGGCAGGGGGCCCCTTCTGGGTGCCAGGCACCATGCGGCCCAGTGCTGGAGCCGGGGCCTCGGATGCTGGCTCCCGAATCCGTCAGCATCGTTGCAGGGCAGACTCTCAGAGACACAGAGAGCCTGGTTCTGACACACACGCCCCACACCGGCTGTGTGACCTTGTGCTGGTTACTTAACCTCTCTGTGCTTCAGTCCTCTCCAGCAGAGGGGGACGATGACGGCGCCTACCTGGGGTGTTGGGCAGGCAAACCACTCGGGATGTGTGGGCGCGTTTAGCCCAGCGCCTGGCACCCCAGAGAGCCTGTGATCGAGGCTAGCTGTCCCTGCAGCCCTCCTGCATGCTGGGACGGTGCACACTGCCGTGTAGGGGTTCCGGGCCCCTGCTGGGTGTGGGAGGCCCAGCCCCCTGGTCTCTGCATGGGCGGTGGGGCGCAGAAGAAGAGACCCCAGGCCCTGGGAGGGGAGCATTCAGACACTTCCATCCAGGAGGGCCCCCTGGAAGGGGCAGCTCTTGACAGGGAAGAGAAAATTGAAGCCCACGTTGTCTAAGCTCTGATGGCTGCAGCCTGCGAGCTCAAGTTGCCGTACTCCCCATGGTTCCTCTTCTCCATCCCTGCCCCAACCACCCAGCCCTCCACAAGGGCGCCAGTGGAGGGGGCTTTGGGAAGGTGGGGGCGTATTGGAGGCCGTGTGTAGTGAGGCTGTTAGTTCAGCTGCCACAGCAAAGGTGCCGCAGAAGCAGGGGGCTGAAACCAGCCAGAGGTGGGCCGCCCGCTGAACTGCAGCCCTAGGCTCCTGTCACCTGCGGGCCCTGGGGCGGGTCCATCCCGACTCCGGCGGGGCATTGGGCACACCAGGAGGGCCGCCCTCTAAACTGCGGCCCTAGGCTTCTGTCACCTGCGGGCCCTGGGGCGGGTCCATCCCCACTCTGGCAGGGCAGAGGGCACACCATGCCTTTAGGGCACAGCCTCCCAGCAGCCAGCACTCCGAGGGGACCCGAGCAGCTGCCATCCAGCTGGGGGGCAGGGGGGACTTGACTCCCATGGCAAGCAGACGGGCAGATGGTCAGGGCCAGCTCTGCTAGGTGGGAGTCCTCGCCATGTACCCGATGCAGACACAGAGGCTCTGAGACGAGTGACCAGCCTCGGGTGTTTGGGACCGCTGGGGGGCGAGGGGTGGGCTGGCCTCCTGCCCTGGCTGAAGTCCCCCCCGCCCCGCCCCGCCCCAGCCAGCGGTACTGTATCTGCAACCCCGGGGTGGTGCGGCAGTTCCGGAACCCCGACACCATCTTCATCCTGGCCTTCGCCATCATCCTGCTCAACACCGACATGTACAGCCCCAACGTCAAGCCCGAGCGCAAGATGAAGCTGGAGGACTTCGTCAAGAACCTCCGCGGTGAGCCGCCCCGGCCTCGCCAGCGCAGGGTGGGGGTGGCCCATCCCGAGGGCGATGTGAGGCCTGGTCTCAGAACGACCGCAGGGTTTGGGCCCAGGCCCATTGCAGGGCCAGAGGGCGGAGGGACCGCAGGCCAGGTGCTCCCAGGGCCTCTGAGCATGCCCCTCCCCAGCCTCCGGTCTGGCCTCCACGGCGGCCCTGTGGCCCTGTTGCCCATGGGAAAGCTGGCTGTGAGCTGCGTGCTGCTGGTGACCCAGGAGCTTCAGGGGCTCCGGTTCCTCCTCTGGTTTAGCGCCTCAGCCATGGGACTGGGGCCTCTGCTGTGTGTGAAATGAGCCCAGAGGGCGGAGGCTCGAGGAAGACAGGGCTGCCGGGACACACACCTGCCAGCCTGCCACCCTCACATCCGTGACCTCGCGCTTCGTGCACCTGTTTGCTCCGCCATCCCAGGACGACGGCAAGGAGTGGCTGTGTCTCCCTAGTTCCCAGGGTGGGAGCCGAGCACCCCAGAACCAGGAGAGCAAGCTGCTTGGCTCTGTCTCGGGAGCCTGGGCCGTTCCCACTGATGACCTCTTGTCTTCAAGCCAGGGACCCCAGTGTTTCTGCCCCACCTTCCTTGAGCTTCAAAGGTTCAGAGGAGGCGGGGCCCACCCAAGGTCACGCAGCAAGTGAGAGTCGGAGGAGGCAGGACTTCCAAGGCCAGGCCAGCGCTTCTGCATGAAGTGCACGCCCAGCTTATTCGTCTTAGGGGAGGGTGCCCCCACCCCAGCACACACACTGGACATGCCTTTTCTCTGGAATCACTCAGCTGCCCAGCAGGACCAGCAGCCAGTGGCTCTGGGAGTCCAGGGAGAGGCAGGAGGGGAGCCTGGACACCTGGCAAGCGGTGTTTTGCTTTTACTGATATTTGTCTTTGAATTTCTTTTTGTAAGTGTGTGTGTGTGTACACGGGTGTACTTTTTCACGCGTTTCAGTTCTGGCTGTGCTGGGTCTTTGCTGCTCTGCGTGGGCGTGCTCTGGCTGCAGTGCACAGGCTCCTCATCGTGGTGGCCTCGCTTGTGGCCGCTCACGGGCTGTAGGCACATGGGCCTCCATAGCTGCGGCTCACGGGCTCTAGAGCGTGGACTCAGTAGTTGGGGTGCACGGGCTTCACTGCTCAGCAGCACATGGCATCTTCCAGGACTAGGGATCGAACCTGTGTCTCCTACATGAGCAGATGGATTCTTATCCACTGCACCACCAGGAAAGTTCCTTATGTTTATATTTTGCGTGGGTCCTATCGTCACATGGTTTAGAAGCCAGAGAGTCATGTGACCCAGCAGTCACCCTGCTTGGAATTTACCTGAATGAGTCGGAAACTCCCCTCTGCACAGAAACCCACGATTCACAGTTACCCAAACCAGGAAGCCCCAAGCTGCCCTTCAGTAGGTGCACGAGCCCTGGTCTGTCCAGACCGTGGACTGTTACTCAGAGCTGCAAAAAATGAACTGCCGAGTCTGGAAAAGATGCAGAGGACCCTTAAGTGAACACTGCCAAGAGAAAGCGGTGCTTCTGCAAAGCCTGCACGCGGTCCGGCTCCAGCCGCGCCACGTCCTGCGGGGGCGAGGCTGCGGAGACAGGGCTCCGGTGGTGGGCGGGGGGCGGCAGGGGTGCAGAGGGTGTTCAGGGCGGGGGAAAGTCTCTGTGTGGTGGTGTCACAGTGAACACGAGTCACTGCACGCTTGTCCAGACCCACAGGATGGACACCGCCACGCGGGAACGCGCGTGTGACCTGTGGCCTCTGGCGACTGGGGCACGTCCGAGTAGGTTTCTCCAGTTGTACCAAACACACCGCTCTGGTGGGGCTGCTGACTGTGGGGGAGCTGGGATGTGCTTTCCGCTTAATTTTGCTATGAACTAGAAACTGTCCGAAAAGACCCAGGAAGGGCAGAAGGTCCGCCGCGGGGCCCCTCCCAGCCCCAGAGGTCGTGTGTTGGCACTGAGTCCCGCTGTGCCTCCAGAGCTTCCCCAAGAGACGGACATGCGCAGTTGGCTTCCCCCCTTCCACTTGGCACCTCGCTCTTGGGTTGAGGCCCAGCCATAAACCTAAGGGCCTTTGCTGCGTCTGCTCACCTTGATTCTGCGGACACACAGTCCTCACTGCCCTGGCGTCCCCACAAGGACTGCTCGGACAGTCCCCCACCAGGCACACGGGTTCATTCCCTTCTCCTGCAATCTGGAGGCAGAACCGAGATGTGTGTCGCGCCCCAGGGGCCAGACCCTCGAAGGCACTCCGTGCACCTGAGGCGCGTGGCATCAGGCAGGGGACAGGCGGGTCCGAGCAGCCCCCCAGAGGGCCGAGCCATCCCACTGCCGCACGCCACCCCAGGAGCCTACGGACCGAGGCCTGGGGCTCGCGTCTCTCCTGAGCTGGGCTGGGTTTTTCTGGCACCGCTTCCAGGGCCGTGTAGCAGAAAAGGCATGAGAGTGTCATCAGAGCGACCAGGGTTCGAGTCCCAGAAATGGGACAGCAGCCGCTCAGACCCACTGAGCTGTCCAAGAGGGAGGAGACAGAGCTGCCCTTGTCCCTGTGAGGTCTGCGCTCTGGGGGCCCTGTGTCCTGGGGGAGGGCTCCTGGCTCAGAGAGGCTCGGTGTCAGGCTGACAAGGGGCCAGATGAGGACGTGGGCCCGCCCCCCAGCGCTGCGGCCGGGATCGAGCGAGGCAGTGTTCACAGAGCCGCCCGAGCGTGGCTGGAAGGCCCCCCCTCGCTAAGAGGGGGCAGAGCTGGCCTGGCGCTGGAGCTAGGGTTCCGTCATGGGCGGGACCCGTCCAGCAGCTGTGGGCCAGATGCGGTGCCTCGGGGTGAGCCGGCCGCTGTCCCCTCCCAGGCGTGGATGACGGGGAGGACATCCCCCGCGAGATGCTCGTCGGGATCTATGAGCGGATCCGGAAGCGGGAGCTGAAGACCAACGAGGACCACGTGTCGCAGGTGCAGAAGGTGGAGAAGCTCATCGTGGGCAAGAAGCCGGTAGGTGGTCTCTGTGCCCGCCACGGGGGGCAGCACCACCCGGGCACCCAGGAGCCCCCCAGCCCTGCGACCCCAGACCAGTCCCTGATGCCTCTGGAGCCTGGTTCCTCTGGTCAGGACTGGTGAATTACATCACCTTTAGGGCCGTCCAAGTGGCTTTCTTCTGGGTCCCTCCGAAAAGAGCCTGAGGCCTTGCTTGAGCAAGTGGCCGGGACTGTGCAGTGGCTCCCTGGTGCCCTGGGCTCCCCTTGAGCCCGCTAGGGGCGCCGGGCAGGTGCCACGGGAGGGCTGTCCGCGGGGTCTCCACCAGGCCCGGAGCGTGTGTGGGGCATTAACCTCTCTTGTCGTTTGTTCACTGTTTTCACCCTAGATCGGATCCCTGCACCACGGGCTCGGCTGTGTGAGTGCCCTCCACTTCCCCTTCCATGGTCCCCGCAAGCCACCAGCCCCTGGCCCCCCAGACCCACCACTCTGGCTGCATGAGTCACTCTCCGTAGCGATGAGAAGTTTGCTTGTCACAATTCTCCCCACCTCGGATCTCGGCGGCCCTGCGGGGAGGGCTGTGCTGTCAGGCCCAAAGCAGATGGTCTCCGTGCATCTCGTCTGGGCCTGGTCGAGCTTGTCCCCAGGCCCCGAGACCCTGTGCCTGAACTGATGGTCTTGGGTGGCATTGAGGCCTCCCGCCCTCCCCCTGCCCACCTGGCCCGGGTCTGCCTCCCCAGTCCCTTCCGCTGGCCGCCAGGTCAGGGCCCAGGACCCCTGTCACTCATGTGACCCGGACCCCCCAGCCTCCCCCCGGCCCCATGCTCTGCCGTCCTGTCTCCCGCCCCTGATGGCGTCAGGCTGGGCCCGCGTTCGCCTCCCGTTTCCCTGCGGCAAGCCGAGCTCAGCCCTGGAGAGCTGTGCATGCGGAGGGCAGGGATCACCCCCTTGGGGTGGCGACCGCTGGCTTGGGCCCCCACACGGCTCCCCAGACTCGGACGCCGGGGCTGAGATCCTTCAGGACGGAGGGCCCGGGGTCTGGGGGGCTCAGGCTGCACGTGACAGGTTCTTCGGAGGCTCCCCTGGGCACCTGGGCCCCACACCCTGCTCTCGGCGCCGGGAAGGCAGTCTCCCTGGAGCAGGGCCCGCGGGCGGGCGGCGGGCGGCGGGCGGCCCCGGCCGGGGTGCAGGCTGACGTGGCCCCTCCACCCAGGTGCTGTCGCTGCCGCACCGCCGGCTCGTCTGCTACTGCCGACTCTTCGAGGTTCCAGACCCAAACAAGCCCCAGAAGCTTGGGCTGCACCAGCGCGAAATCTTCCTGTTCAATGACCTCCTGGTGGTACGTGGGCCCATGGGCGCGGGGCTGGGTGCGCAGACCCTGGGCGCCTTGGGCCGCCTCCTCCAGGATGGAGCGCTCGGCCTCCGCAGCTCCTGTCCCAGCCCCTCAGCCTCTGGGGAGCCTCTTCCTGACACTGCCAGCAGAGGCCTCGCGGCTCCCTGAGCTGGGGCAGGCGGGTGTGGTGCCACCCCGTTGGCCTGAGTCTCAGCCCCAGGACTGGAGGGCTGGACGCGGCAGAGAGGGGCTCCCCAAGAGGACGTTGAGCTCTTGCCCCCAAAACAGGCAGCCTGGGGGTGAAGATGGTCCTGCAGCCGCCTTCTTCCCCGGGACCCCCAGCCCCTGTCCCCGCCCGATGAAGGAACAGCCGCTCTGCTCAGGCCCCCGAGCCTGGAGTCCAGACATGCAGCTTCCAGTCCTTTAAGAGCCCCTGACCTTGAGCAAGTTGCTGCAGACCTCTGGGCCTGGTGTCCTCCGCTGTTCGACTCATCCGTCAGCGGGTTTTGCTGGGCTTGCGTGGGGCCTGCGGGCATGAGTGTCCCTCCTACTGGCCCTTCGCTGCCCTGGGAGCCTGCTGGCCTCAGAGCTGCGGGGCGGAGGGGTAGGGGTAGGGGTCCTCACACAGGAGAACACAGCCCCGGGGGCTGCGAGAACCGATTCCCCGGGGTGTCCCCACAGTGCGGGCCTGGGGCTCAGCCTCTGTGTCTGCCTGCCCCCAGGTCACCAAGATCTTCCAGAAGAAGAAGAACTCAGTGACGTACAGCTTCCGGCAGTCCTTCTCCCTGTACGGCATGCAGGTCCTGCTCTTCGAAAACCAGTGTAAGTGGGTCCCAGCGCCCGGCGTTTGGGTTCCCTCTTTTATCAACAGAGGGCCGGTTGCAGGCTCAGAGTAACCAGGGAGCATTTCATATCATCAGACGTGGGGCTGCTCACGTTGACTTTTGCCGTTAACTTCTTGCAGGGGATAAGATGTTTACATCTAGGGCAGAGTGAAAGTGAAAGAAAGTGAAAGTGAAGTCGCTCAGTCGTGTCCGACTCTTTGCAACCCCATGGACTGTAGCCCACCAGGCTTCTCCGTCCATGGGATTCTCTAGGCAAGAGTACTGGAGTGGGTTGAAAGACATCCAATAAAATGGCCCTGGTGATGTGTGGGTTTTACCAGTCAGGCGAGGGTCGTGCCTGAGGGGCTGCCGAGGTTCCCATCAGGGCCCCGGGTCCACACGCTCTGGCCTTGGTGGCCGTGTGGCCCGGCTGTTTGACATCTTGGGCCATCGCACGCCCCCAGGCTGGAAGGCTGCCCCCGCCTTGCTTTCCCCCAGAGAGCCTGGTGCCCCGTGCTCTGTTGTGTCCAGCAGGCCCCCCAGGGAAGGGGTGGGGATGGCAGGGACCCCCTGGGAACAGCCCGACTAGACGAGGTCCTCAGGTGGAGGGTCACCTCAGGCACCCGGGTCTCACACAGGCAGCTCCTGGTCAGTCCCAGCCCACTCAACTCACGTTAGACTCAGCTTGAACTTTGTTTTCTGTTTTATTGAACTGGTTCTGAGATCGTCACGCAGGGCTCAGCTGTCCTTGGCTTCTCCTGAAAGCTATGTTTGGGTGCATAAGGCCCGTGTCCTCACGCGGTGGACAGGCTCTCCAAGCTGCTCAGTCTCCCCTGGCCCACTTCCCGATTTTAGGAAACCTGCTCAGGCCTCTAAGCGTTCGAGCTCGCGGCCCTGAAGCAGGTCTGAGCTGTGATGGGATTGTCCTCTGGGCCGAGAACTGTCGCATGCCGGGTGATGGGTGCTTGATTCCCACTGACGAGAGAGGGGGCGCCAGGACCCCACAGCCCCGAGAGCTTGGAGGCGGCCCCGGGCAGGAAGGAGTGGGCGATGCTGTTGGCCGTGGGGCACCCACAGTGTCCCCTGAGGGAGCTGGGCGGGGTAGGCACAGAGGCCAGGCAGGAGAGAGCAGGGTCCCTCGAGGTGACCAGACTGGTGAGTGGGAACATGGCCTCCGTCTCCTCCCAGACTCAGCACCTGGCCAGCCTCATGCCCCAAGCAGAGTGACCGAGGACCCTGACGTTCAGGGTCCAGGCTGCAGGCCCGTCCAGTGGGGAGGACCAGGGCTGGGCCCTGCCTCCACTCAGCCAGATCTGAGCCCGGCTTGAACACGGAGCAGTGTGGATCCCGGTTGGGAGCCCGGGGGCTATCTGGTGGTCCCCGCAGCCTGCACCGTGGGGCCCGTCCTCCCCGTGGGGGGGGCGCGTCTGGGGAGCCCCATGAAACGCCAGGCCCGAGGGGAGGCAGGGAGCCTGCACACAGGCCCGTGCTCTCGCTTCCCCTGCAGACTACCCCAACGGCATCCGGCTCACGTCCGCCGTCCCAGGGGCCGACATCAAAGTGCTGATCAATTTCAATGCTCCAAACCCTCAAGACCGCAAGAAGTTCACCGACGACCTGCGGGAGTCCATCGCGGAGGTGCAGGAGATGGAGAAGCACAGGATAGAGGGTAGGTCAAGGTTGTGGCCACCGTGGGGGTGGGCACTGCCTCCCGTCTGCGGCGGTGCAGGAGATGGAGAAGCACAGGATAGAGAGTAGGTCAAGGTCGTGGCTGCCGGGTGGGGCGGGCGGCGGGTGGCGCGGGCACTGCCTCCCATCTGCGGCCGAGACTGTGGGCAGATGCCAGGGTGCCACCGTGACTCGGGAGCCTCAGCCCCTCTGGCTTCCCACAGCCACGTGCCCAGACAGCGCCCACCGACCACCCCTCCCCCCGCCACCCAGACCACAGGAGGAGCACGGGAGTGGGGGGGTTGCGGGGGTGGGCAGGGGTCTCCAGGTGAGAACCTGTCCTGCCCGGGGAACCACATCATGGGCCCCGAGGAGGCCGCGGCGTTTCTGGTCCCCCCGCCCCTCCGTGTCCGGAGCCCTGGAGCTGAGCTCTCTGCACCGGAGCGTGGCCGGCATTGGTGTCCTCTGGGCCCGAGCACTGGGTGGACTCAGGGCTGAGGCCATCCCCGGCTCCCCTGAAAGCTGGCGATGCCCACCCCCGCCACCGCTCGGCTCTGAGCCTCGTTCCTGCAGTGTTCACGTTCCAGGGGACGCAGGAACGGCCCCCGCTCCCCAGCCTCCATCCACGGCCAGGCCGGGCTACCCTGGCTCCACTCTAGACCTGGGAATTCAGTCTCCCCCCAAGTCGCTGAGCTCCCTGCAGGCCTCGGTGCTCTGGCCTCTGCAGCCTCCCTGCGGGGTCTCCCTCGGTCGCCAGGGGTGGGGGGACATCACTCCAGTTCCTCCGCAGATGACCTCGCCCCTCCATCTCCCCGCAAGCCTGGAGGTGGCGGCTCGGCCTGTGCCGCCCAGAGCACACCCCTCCCCCCAGACCCCCGTTGCTCAGCGTCGCCCTCCTGGGGGTTGCCCGGCCCCGCCGCCACCCCCACCTGCCCTGGGCCAGGGCCCTGCTGCTCACTGCCGGTGCTCTGTCGCAGCGGAGCTGGAGAAGCAGAAGGGCGTCGTGCGGCCCAGCATGTCCCAGTGCCCCAGCCTCAAGAAGGAGCCGGGCGGCGGGACGCTAAGCCGGGCCTGCCTGGACGACAGCTACGCCGGAGGTGAGGGGCTCAAGCGCAGCGCCCTCAGCAGCTCCCTGCGCGACCTCTCGGAAGCGGGTAAGAGCCGGGCCACACCACCCCCTGCCCAGCACACATGGGGGGCTCCGCCGTGCGCAGCACATCGGCCAGGGGGGTGGGGGGCACCGTGGCGGAGGGGCTCGGACTGAGCTGGTCTGGGTGGCCGCCCCCAAGCCACCACAGCATCTGAGCAGGCAGGGAGGGTGTCCCCCGGAGGCCCCAGGGAACGGTCACAGGCAGGACAGCTGGGCGGGTACCCTGTCTCCCCTGCTTTTTATTTGCCCTTCTGTTTCCTGAGCCTGGCTCTCGCACAGGGAGAGCCAGGCCCCGTCGCTCTGCGCTGCCTGTGCCCGTGCCTCACACTGACGAGGGCAGGGGGGCCATGCCCGCTGCGCCGTGTCCGGGGCCCCGTCGTTGCCCACGGTCCCGGGGCCTGCTCTCCCGGCAGAGGTCCCTTTCCTAGGAACTCCGGGCCTCCGTCCAGCCCAGAGGCGACAGGGGAGAAAGCCTTGGCAGGAGCGTCTTTCAGTGTTGTGTCCTCGTTTCTGTGCGTGTGTGGTTTGCCGCCAGCCTCGTAACCTGCAAGCCGCCCGGGTCTCCTGGGGTGGGGGCTGTGCCTGGAGCATCAGGGGGCGCCGGGCGGTGGCGGGGGCGGGGAGCCTGCTGCCCCAGCCTGCTTTGCCTGCCAGTGCTGTCAGGGAGGCCATAGGCACGAGGCGCGTCTGGCCAGGCAGCTCCTCCCCGGAAGAGGCTGGCTCAGCGTGGAGCGGAGGCAGCCAGGCACGTGGACATGTGGCCATCCCAATGCTGTAGGCTCCTGGGACCCTCGACTTGCACCCTGGTCCCGGGAGCCCGATATGACCCAGGTTTGCTGTGGGGAGACCCTCCTGGGGTGAGATCAGCCTCCTCCCCGTTCCCCAGGGCCCAGCGGCTCCTCTCCCACCAGGCGCTTGCCCAGCCCAGCCCAGCGGCCTCAAGCATCACTGCGTGGCCAACTCTGGACCCCCAGAGAGGGCTGCTCGAGGCCGCATCCCATCCCTACCCGCCCACACCCAGCAGCGCTTCGTCCCTTCAGCATGTTCGTTTCTCAGAAGTTTTCCCCTTTTTTCTTTATTTTTGAGTTGGATTTTTTTCCTTTGCTTCTGTCTCATCATTTTTTTATTTTCTTTCCATCATGAAAATGCGAAGTGCATGGCCAGCGTGAGAGTCAAGCAGGGCTTCTCAACCCGGCTCTGCTGACTTCTTGGGCCGGACCATCCCTGCCGTGGGGTTGCTCTGTGCAGGACGCCTCTGCCCACTAGATGCCAAAAGCATCCCAGTCACAACAATCGGGAACCTCCCTCCAGATTGCCGGGTGCCCTCGGCAGGGAGAGGGCAGAGTCTGGCTGGCAGCGTGGCCATGGTTGAGAACCACTGTTTTCCCGTGGCTCGTGACACCCAGCTAGACGTAACCAAATTGCTCTGGGGCCCTGCAGGCTGGGGCCCGGGGCCCGTGTTTGGGTTTGTGCAGTGGGGCCGCCTCGGGCCTCTAGGGGCCCCGTCCAGCCCCCCTGGGTAGGAGCGGCCTCAGCGCAACTGGCCAGTTACTCCGGCTGCTGACAGTCAGGCATCCGCTCTCTGTAGACGGAGCCGTGTGCCCGGCACGTGACTGTGTGAGGGGCCAAGCTCTGAGCTCTGGCTGGTTTCTGTCGGGGATTCTCAGCCAAGAAGGACTGCAGGGGGCCAGAGTCCTTGGACCCTACGCTGAAGAGGGTCCCCAGGAAGATGACGCCTGCTCTTGATGGTGGGAGGTGAGGTTCGGCGGGTGTTTCAGTCGCCGCCTGGGACAGGCCCCCCCACGACCTCCACAGAAAGACAGGCCAGCGTCAGCCACCTCCTGGAAGAGGCCACAGGCGTGCACCCTTTGCTGGACGGGGTCAGGGAGAATCGCTTCGAGGCAGTGATGTCCCCGCCTGCGTGCCCGGCCAAGAGGGACTTGCAGGGGATGGCCCAGGTGGAGGGCCAGTGACGCCCAGCGACGGGCTCGTCCTTGCTCCCAGAGCGGCTGCCCCAGACCTGTGACCACCCAGCCGTCCAAGAGCCAGGACCCCAGGGACGGGGCCTCAGACTGCAGTGGACCTCGGGGGCCCGGGAGGCAGGCGTGGTTTGACTGCCCAGAAGGACCCAGGCAGCCGGCTTGCCAAGAGCCAGAGGAGGGCGCGGCCCCAACCCAGCTCCTGCGGAGCTGCGAGGCCGCGTCCAGTTTCCATCCATGTGGTCTCCCTACCGCCTCCGCCGGGGCCCCTGCTCATTCCAGGAGCGCCAGAGCTGTGCCAGCCCACAATCAAGGATCCCAAGGGCCTCCAGGCAGAGCCTCGCTGGGCCCACGCACCAGGCCGATTTGGGGACTTTGGCTCCAACTCTAGGCCGAGTCACCCCTCTGGGCCTCCGTTCCCCAGCTGCAGTGGGGACGAGCGCTGCCCCCAGGGTCTGTGAGCGTCACTGCCCGCAAAGTGTTGGTGGGGGGCCTGGCCCAGCATGCCAACTGTTGCCACCCTCACCATTGAGAGGACCGCAGCCTGAAACCTGGGGCGGGGCCCTGCTGGCCTGCTGGCCCACCCTGAGAAGCCAGCAGGCTGTGAAGAGCCACGCCAGCTGTCCATCCAGATGCGGCTTCGGAGTTGGCCGTGGCCAGGCTGACCAGGCCTGCTCTGGCTTTCAAGAGGCGCCGGCTAGGATGGGGCACTCCCTGAGGCTCGGGCAGGGTTCCAAGATGGGGGCCCCACGGCTGCGCTGTCCCGGCCCGTCTCCCTCCATCAGTAGACGGGGTGTGCATGTGCACACACCTGCATGTGGCCCCCAGAGGGCAGGTGCCCACGGGCGTGCCCAGGACTGGAGTGCAGACACGCGCAGGGACATCCCGCAGCTCCTGTTGACCTGCAAAGTCCAAGGGATGAGTTCTAAGAAACTCAGATTCCCTCCTGGACGTCTGAGTAAGAGCCCTCCTGAGTCTTGGCCCACGCTGGGCAGGAGGGGTTCTGTTTAGCTCCAGGGGGCAGCCTTTGACGCCCCCACACCAAGCCTGGGCCTGGCCCAGTCCTGGTGGGAGAAGCAGGCTGGCAGAGGGCAGAGCAGGACACCGAGGTGGAGAGTCAGCAGGGTGCCAGGGGGGGCCACCCCTCTCTCTGCAGGGCCCCCCTCTGGCGGCTGGGGACTCTGTTTCCGCCCCATGCCCCTGTGCTGCTGTGTTGAGACAAAGCAGGAAGGGGAGGTCGCCCCTCGTCTCACACCTGCTGAAAGATGAGGAGGGACAGGTCACCTTCAGCTGGGGACGAGGGCTGCGTCCGCGCAGTTGTCCGTGGTCCTCAGCACCGCATCCACTGTGTGGCCTGGTCCCGTGGGCTCTGGTGCCAGGACACGGCACCACCTTCAGGGGACTCCAGGCTCCCAGCTGGACTCAAGTTTGGGGGTCAGCAGGTGAAGACCCAGGCCCTGGATACCCCCCTCAGCCTGCTGTTGCGGGCACGTGCATCTGCCACCGTTTCAACCCAAAGGGTCCAGACACACCCTGTCCACCCAACGCAGGTTGGGGCGTGGGCCACACCATGGCACAAGGCCGCCCCTTCCGTCTCCCGGGCACCTGGGCTGGTCCAGCTCGGAGGCAGCACGGCCAAGGTCTCCCACCTCACATGGACAGGTGGACGTGGTGTAAACCGCTCGCCGTGGGAACGAAGTCGCTCAGTCCATCGGCCAGAGCTTCCATCTCCTCCTGGTGTGGACAGAGGGCACCTGTCCCGTGCTGCGGGACTTGTGGAAGCCGGAACGTCTGGAGTCCCTTCTCTGCTCCCAAGAGCTGGCTGGAGGCTGGACCCGGCCGAGCCCTCAAGCTGTGGCACCATCGTCCCCAACAGCCTCGGTGTCCTGCCGGAACCCCCGGAGAAGTCGTCTGGAGGGCGCCGTGGAGGGGGGTCGGGCTCTGGGCCTCCAGAACCAAGAGGAAGACTCAGCCTCCTCGGGCACAGCCAACGCAGATCGCATGCCTGCCCCGCGCAATGTGCGGGGCACTCAGAGGCATTGTCAGTGAGGGCTCGTGGCCCGGAAGGCGTGTGGCCTCCCAGGGGGCTGGTGCCCACAGCGGGGAGAGCTGGTCTGTGGGCCGTCCATGCCCCCGGCCAGACACTGCACAAAGCAAACACGGCCCCAGGGAGAGGGGACCTGGAGCTCATCTCCTGAGAGTCCCCTCGCCCTGCAGGCAGCAGCGTGCGTGCGCGTGTGTGCGTATGTGTGACATACGTCCGTGAAATCCACCGAAGGGCAGTGCAGGACCACGCTTGGCTCGTTTCAGCTACTGGAGGAGCTGAGGGTTCCCGCCCCACCCTCCCCGGCACCCACCCCACAGGCTTCTGGTCCACGAGATGGGGATAAAGTTGGGCTGGTTGGAAAAGATTTTTTTTTTCTTTCCTTTTTTTTTCTTTTTTTTTTTTGCTTTTTAAGAACCCCGTTGTCTTTTTAAGTCGTCAGCGCCCTGCCCCCGGCTCCGCCGGGCCGTGGGTGGCAGCGCAGGCCGTGTCGCGTCTAACCTCTGGTATTGCATGTTCTGGGCAGGGAAGCGAGGGCGTCGCAGCAGTGCGGGATCGCTAGAGAGCAATGTGGAAGTAAGTAGGAGCCCGTCCGGCTGGCTGTCGTGTGTCGCCTCCCGTCCTCAGTTTTTGCCTCTTGTCTTTTTTTTTTCTTTTTTTTTTTTTTTTTTTTGCTCCTCCTTCCCTCCTCCACAGAGGCCAGATCCACCCCGCCTGCCTGGCACGTGCATGCTGCCCGCCTAGACGCGCCCGCGCCCCTCACCGCTTGTGGGGGCTGGAACGGTGGGGGCGGGTCCGGGTCTGTATGTCACGGTTTAGTCTCCGCTTAACCGGCGCCCCGCGGCCCTGAGCATGGTTAACACCCCGGCTCCCCGCACTCCCCGCGGCCCCGCCCCCGGGCGGGAGGCACGGCCCCGTCCCCTCGCTGTCGGCCCCGCCCTCTCGGACTTCCACGCTCGGCCATCCCCATCGCTTCTCCTTCCTGGAGGTTCGATTGCTGTGTGTCTGCAGTCAGGGCGCCTCGGAATTGCTCAGCCAGCTCGGGGGCGGAGAGCCGGGAGAGAGAGGAGTTCAGTGTGGATTTCATGAGGTTCCATTCATCCTCCAGCCATCTCGACATTCCTGTTCTCATCTCCGCTCAGCTTGCAGGCCTCTCTGTCTCCTCTCTTCCCGTGTTTGGTTGGCGTGAGGTAGTTAGGTAGCCGCAGTGAGACGCCTAGGCGGTGCCCACCCGAAGGGGGAAGCTCCCCCAGCCCCTCCTGCGGCCCTCAGCACCCCTCCCCCGCCCCAGGCAGAGCACACGCCCTCGGACACTGAGGACCCAGGAGAGCTCAGAGCAGGGTGTGGGCGGAAGCGAGCCCCTCTCCGCCCCGCCCCGCCCCGCACACGCCGCTCACAGACACCCGCAGACACACGGTTCTGATCTGTAGGCGCGGGCCACCCCCCAGGCAGGGTGCTCAGCAGGGCTGCGTTACCCCCACGTGTCTCTCCCCCAAGGCCCACTCCTGGGCCGCCACCTCCCCAGCTGACCTGCACGGCAGTGTCGGGAGGTGGCCCCCGAGTCCAGCCTCGCGCGGCCTGACCTCTGCGGCCAGCACGTTGAACTAAGGCTTAGCAGTCACTGGGGGAGACTTTTTAACATTTTTTTTTTTTTTTAAATCATTCTGCCGTAAGTGCGCTAAGCTCTTTTAATTTTGGTTTCTATGAATTTCCTTTTTAGGGGTCCATCATTAGCAGTCCTCACATGCGCCGGAGAGCTACATCAACACGAGACTGCCCATCTCGCCCACACCAGGCCATGCCCAACTCCTCCTCCCTCCTGGGCTCCCTGTTTGGGAGTAAGAGAGGGAAGCCCCCTCCCCAGGCCCACCTGCCCCCAGCCCCGCCCCCGCCGCACCCTGTGACCGGCCACCCCCAGGGGCCTGTGGAGGGCCCCCTTGCGGGCCCAATGCATGGGCACCACGGCCAGTACTGCCACCTGCAGCAGAACCCGCCCCCCTACCACCACCACCACCACCACCACCCCCCACAGCACATTCAGCACGCACACCAGTACCACCACGGCCCCCACGGGGGGCACCCCGCATACGGGGCCCATGCGCACGGCCACCCGCCACTACCCGCAGGCCACATGGGCCACGCGGCGCACCACCACGGGCAGCCGCCCGCCCCGCCGCCCCCCACCAGCAGCAAAGCCAAGCCCAGCGGCATCAGCACAATTGTGTAGACAGCCTGGGTGGAGGTCCCGGACCCCCCCGGAACACGTGCACACCACACAGGCGCGCCCAGGGGCCGCAGCCCCAGACCAGACCCAGGGCACCTTCTGTTTGTACCTCCCCTCTGCCCCCCGGCCTGGACGGAGCCCCCGAGCCCCGGGGCTCGAGTCACAGGGAACACAGCCCCCGGTTTGAGTTGGCAGGGGCGCCCCTCGGCCCAAGAGGTGGGCCTTGGCCACCACCAGCCCGGAAACGGTGCCGCCGGCCGGGTAGACGTTGAACCGAGTCCCGGCCCCGATCCCCACCCAGCTCCCAGCTCTCTGCTCCCTCATTGTACCTGGGGGTGATGACCCAGCCTAGGAAAAGAAGAGATGACACAAAAGACCAGAGGCAGAACCAAACACACAACCCAAAACTTGCTGCATTATTGCTCTTTTATTGACAATGGGCAAAAGCTAAGTAGACCTGATATGGTTGATGAAAATACGTAAGTAAACTTTATATAATATAAATATATAAATATATAAATACATACATACATATATATATATATATACTGTATAGGTAGTGTTTGTGTGTGAAAGGCAAGCATTTCAGTCCACAGAATTAGCAATAGAGACTTTACAAGGAGCCCCACTTACCTGATAGGAAGACAGAACCTTAGACAAACGTGTGAGAGATTAGACCAAAAATTTAAACACTAGGGACAAACTCAGATACTTCCATATTTTCGTAAGAAGAGACGCCCCACCCCCAGGACTGGCTGAAATCTTTATGCGATCACTACTAACCGTGCCAAGTAACATAGCATCTAAGTGTTTTCAAAGTCCGATAATTGCTTTGTATAAATCCTTATTTTATTAACAGATGACTATCATAAGTAATCAGTATTATAACTGCTCTGTTATTTCAGGTAAGCAAATAGATTTTAAAAATGCAGTAAACTCTACCGTAGCAACTCGGGAGCACTAGTTCAGAACTGGTCGTCCCGGACTGTTGGTTACCCAGACTCTTAGACACTTTAAACGGCTGCAATAACTGTGAATTTCCATGATCCATATTTCTTTCGTACGCATCCGGTTTACTGCACACTCATTCAGAGCCCTCCGCGGGCGCCCCACCCCCGGCAGGGAGGTGTTCATCTCCCACATGAAAGCGACCAACTCATGCTCGTCTCCCCAGCACCATAGCCCCTCATCCTGTCTCCAGCCGCAGCAGGCAGACGCCCGGAGAACCGAAGGCTGCTGCTCTTGGCGTTTAGCGACGCAGGGCGGTGTGTGTGTTTCCCGTTTTGTTTTGAGTGGTGGCCGTGACCATCGTGAGTCCGTGTGGCCGTGTGCTCGCGCCCCCCGTGTTACGTCTCCGCGGCCAGCCCGAGCCCGGCGAGGAGCGCCCGCCCCCGCCTCCCGCCGGGGCGCGCCCGGCTCTCCCGCTGTGCTCTGTCGCTTCCGTGTGTGGGGGCCCCGTCCGCCCCCTCGGGGCCGGAGTCACCCACGGCCGTCCTTTGTAGTTTCAGCCCTTCGAGCCACTGCAGCCGCCCGTGCTGTGCTCCTAGGCCGCGGACCGGAGGACCGCCCCCGGGCCCTGCCGGGCGGGAGCCCCCGCAGGAAGGGCGAAGCTGGCGCGGGACTGCACCGGCGCGGGGCCCTAGACTGCGGCGGGACAGCCCCGGGGAGCCCACCCTGGCTGCGGCCGGGGCTCTGCCCACCCCACCCCACCCCACCCCTTTCTCGCATCATCCAGGTCTCCAAACCAGCAATTCTGCAAACCGAGCACTTTGTTAATCTCCACAGAGAGCAAATACAGCAATCTAGAGTTGAGCCTTTTTTTTTTTCTTTTTTGAAAGAAGTGTGACTTTAACCTGCCCGCCTTTATCTTCCCATCCGTGTGGTCCTCCTCCCTCGGGCATCGCTCAGAGAGATGGGAAGCACCGCGTGTCTGTTCCGGTCCGGGCTGGGCTGGGGGGTGGGAGAGGCTCCCCAGTTCCGCGGACCCCGGAACTCCCGGTCAGCCCGCAGAGCCTGGCCCCCAAGGCGTCCTGTCTTGCGGTTCCAAGGGCGGCGGGGTGACTGGGTTCAGTCGACATGTACTGCATGTCCTCCGGCGTCAGGCGCGTGAGGCCACACTGTGTATCGTGTACTTGCAAAACTCTCAGTGTTCCTGTTGACAAATAGTTGAAGTAAAGTGGTAACATATTAAATATGTCGGCTTTTCTTCACCGTCTGTACCAATCGTAGGCTCTAACTGTAAACTCCAGGTTGTTCCAGAAAAGATGCAGGCGCGCTGGCTGGCAGCAGGCTGCCCTTTCCGAAGGGCCATCACTGATGGGGCAGAGCCCAGTGGGGTGGAGCTGGGGCACAGGGCACCCTCTCTCTGTGCGCCATTCGGAACCCCCACCTCCGACCTCTTGGGTCCACAGGGCTGGGCGCTTCCAGCTTTCTGCTGGTGTGTTCCAGTCAGTGAGGTTTCATCAGCGTTTCGGGGACAAACGTATCACGGGATGAGTGTCCCCAGAAGGCACACTGTTCCGTGGAGGAGGCTGGAGCCGGGCCGCCCCGACCTCGTGGGGAAGCAGACGTTCCTGATGGGCTGGTGGTCCCAGGCAGCTTGCCTGGGACTGCTCTCTCAGGACCCCAGCCCACCCCAAGGTCCGCCTGCCCGCACAGGAGGCAGAGGCGGGGCGTCACCAGGCCGCATGTCCTCCATTCTCACTGTCAGGATGCATGTGGGGCGTTTTGCTCACAGGTTATCTCAGCAGGAGACCCTTAGAGGAAGCAAGCTGGTACCATCACCCAACATCTTTTCTGGGACAACAATGAAGTCATGTATTTGTATTTTTTTTTTAAGTTTATGAATGGATTGTATAACAATGTAAAAATAAAGTTCATCCTAATAAGACGTGCGGCTCTTACTTAAAAACGTCCTCAGTCGTCCTGTGTAGAGCGATTTTTCCATCCCCCACCGCATGCCCCAGGAGCCTCTCGGTTTTAAGATGAGCTGAAGTGACAGCAGGTAGCACACGTGACCCTAGATCTGACTCGGCACCGCACGAAGCCGTGTCGCCACAGGTAAGCATGCACCTTACCGTCCACTATAAAACAACACCGCCCTCCCTGCCTGAAAAACGAATCCTTCCGTAAGTATCTTAAACACGGCAATGATGATCCAGGAAGCAGTTTGCGAGTGAGTCGGCGTGGGGCTGGAATGGGGGCGGGGGGCCTGATCTCCGTGTGACCCCCCCTTGCAGTCACAGGGCACACTCAGGCAGCACCGTCTCCTCTGGGGAACTGTAACTCACCTTTGAGTTGTCTCCCACAATTAGAACCAGGACTTGAGTGCAGGCTGTTGAGACCTCAGGGGCCCCCTGGCTAGTGGGAAGCCCAGCACCCACCGTGTAACTTTGGGGAGACAGGAGTGGTTTTGTTTCCCTGTGTGTTCTGTTTGTAAGTAACAGACTCTACTGATGTAAAACCATAGCTGTGATCAATGTGGAGAAAGCAAATAAATCCTTCGAAACACTCGCGTTCTCACTTTTTCTGGGAAGACTGGCCGTTTCCCTGTTGGCCGGACACAGGGATCCCCAGGTGGCGAGGTGGCCCATCCCTGGTGTGACCGTGGTGGGCTGCAGCCTCTGGGAAGATGCGAATTTGAGGATGCTGACAGACAACTTAAGATAAAGGTACTCATCGCAACGTAGGCGCTGGTAGAAGATTCCCAAGGTATTTATAATTTCTAGCAGCTTTGAACAAAATTTTGTGCTTTCATTGAGTTAGAGGAGATGGACCCTATGAAGCGTGGGGCTGGGCGGGGTTGACTTGTGGGCAGAAAGACTCCCAAGGGCCCAGCCCCCATCACGCGATGGGTAACATCACCCGGAAGCCAGGAAGGTGGATTCTGTTCTCCCGGAAGCAGGGGTTCTGCAAGAATGTGCTTGGCTGGTGCTGTTTCTCCTTTCCTTAAACCCAGATCAGCTCCAAAGAATACCCCCTTTAAAGCTTCACTACATACAAAACGAGGTAAAACCGGTTCATCTAATTTGTGGGCAGCACCAGAGGTTCATGTCAGTGGCCACGATCGGTGGGGGCCTGCCCTCCACAGAGGGGGGAGTTCCCACGGGAAGGCGTCCCCAGGTTTCTGCAGCTGGATGACGGCCCTGGGTTGGGGGGGCCCTCCAAGGGAGGGGAGCTGGTTCCTGGAATTCACAGAGATCCTTCAGCCTGTGATGTCACCTTGCACAGAGCTGCCGCCACCTGCCACTCAGCCAGCGCCACGGTTTCAGGTTTTGTCTCCCCAGGATGGACGCCGGGCTCCCGGGGCAGAGGGTGCCTCCGGCCAGCTTCTCTATGCGCGATGTCCCGCCCAGGACCACTGCGGTCAAGATGCATCTGAAAGCGCGATGCTGGTTGGAAGGGGGCGGGGGTCACGGCACAACCACTGGCTGATCCAAGGGTGTGTGAGTTGCCAGCTGTCTGCAGCTCCTGCCCCTGAGAGTCGAGCTGGGGACACAGAGGGCGCGGTGGGACTCCTCCGAGAGCAGTTCCTGCTCAGGGGCCTGTTCAGTAGCTCGCCTTGTGCTTGATCTCTCAGCAGCTTTCAACACTGTTCACACGTCCCGTGGTGAGACACGCGGCATCTTTGGTTCTAGTCTCGCCTTCGTCTCGGGAGTGGCAGGGGCTGGTGCGGGGACACCTCCTCTGTCTCCTCTGCTGGCTGACACCCCTCCCCGGAGCCTTGAGTGCTGGCCTCAGGGTCACAGAAAGCCATCTCCCTTCCTCCTCTCGGCACACAGACCACCCTCTGTTTTCCTGGAGAAATCAGGAAAACAGGCTGGGTTCAAATCTCCAGCCCAGAGCTCTCTTCTCAACACCCACCTCCCTGGGGTCCTCCAGTAGCACCTCAGACGCTTTGTCCAGGACCAAATCCATGATCTCACACAGAGCTGGGCCCCCCGGCCCCCTCCTACCCCGTTGGTGAACAGCATCCCTGCGAGGGGTGCAGATTAGAGCTAGGGAGCGTTCTGGGCGCCTGTCCTCGTCCTGACTCCAAGTCTGTGCTGCCACCAGGCCCTTTTGACTTTGATCTCCCTGTGCCTCTTCACGGCTCACCTGCCCTCAGGCTTGTCCCCTGGACTAGAGCCCGGTACTTGGGCTCCCGGCCGCCATGGTGGGCCCCTCCACCCCTCTGCACTGCCACCAGGGGAGTCTGTAAAGGTGCTGCCTGCTTGAAGGCATGTCAAAGACTTCCTGCTGCCCTCAGTATTCAATATAAACCTGCAGAAGCTCCTGGACACGGACTGTGTGTCTGTCCCCTGCCCTGCCCCCTTCACCCTTGCTGTCCCCTTTCACTCCAGCAGCGCTAGCCCTTCAGATGCCCAGGGAAGCCGTGTTCCCCTTGACTCCGGGCCTGTGCAAGCGTAACCCCTGCCATTCCCCAAACGTAGGATGATGCTCGCGCCTTTGTTGAGTTAGCGTCTATGTCCCACAGCCAGTTTCAGCCACTACCTGCTCTGTGGCGTGTTTGCATCATTGTATATTCAGGGGCGTGATCATCAGCTGCTCTAAGTGTGACAGGGTCAGGTCCTTCCACAACTGTGAGCCCAAAAACATGTGGCCGGAAGTAGGGCTTTCGTAAATGCTTGTTGAATGCACAGATGACTGCCGCTGCCGAAAGAAGGACGCTTAATGCGCGATGGGCCTCGGTGGTTCACCGTGATGTCAGAGACCTGGGGGGCGCAGCTGGGTCCTGCGCTCCCTGTTAATTCAAAGAATGGTCTGGGCGAGGGCTGGAGGCTTTTGCTCATTGTGTTTTAACTTCATCAAATATGGCTTAATATTTGGAGCGTTTGGAGAGAATAGACTGACAACAAGCATGGGGAGAACTCACAGTCCCGCTCCCCACAACAGTTACAACTGAGGGCTTGGTCTCCCCGCCTCCCGCCCTGCTCTCGGGGCGTGTTGCTTGGTTCCCTGGTTCAGATTTTTGGGGTGTGTCCCAAACAGTCTGCAAGTGTTGTTCAGTGCCCCTTTGAAGAAAGGGTTTCACCATGGAAACCTTCTAGGAGACGCTGGATCAGACAGAGTTAACCACTAGTCCTGCAGAGCCTCTCAGAAGGGTGACGTTGTGCTCTGAATCCCTCAGAGGTAGTCTGTGCCGAGGTTCCCAGACGTCCGTAGCGGTGGAACTCTGTCGTGTACCACAGCGTCCGGTTCAGTGGTGTGTATGTGCAAGTTGTCCTTCCTTTTTTCCGCTAATGTATCCTGATGTTGTAGAAGATGCAATGCTGTGATATTTACATGCCAGCCTGTCATATGGACGGGCCCTGATGGGCTTGCCATCAGCTAATGTCTTGGTGAACAAGGAACAGATGGGTGGAAACTGTAGTGTTTCTGAGCAGATGCGGTGGCTCCAGGAGGAAGTGGGGGCCTGGGGGAGTGGGGTGCCCGAGTCTGACTTTAGTGCAGAGTTCCTGGGATGGACAGTGACATCACTCTGGTGGCCCAGGGTGGCATGCGTCCCCCTGAGTTGCCTCCAGTCGGGTGTAGTCAGTTCAGCCCTCACTGCCTCGGGAACGCACCCCACCTTCTAGCACAGAGTGGGTCTGCAAGAAAGAGGGGCCAGCTGTGGGCAGGTGTGCTGTGAAGGAGCTCGTTTCTACTCCCGATTCTGACCCTTCAAGACTTTTAGGGGTTTAAATGATGTGTGCTGTGAATCTCTGAAAGATGGTCTGTGCTGAGTTTCCCAGACTTTCTTGTACTCCTGGCCACGCTCCCCACATACCTCCACAACATGACCAGTGCCCCATACGGGAGAAGCCCCGTTTAAACCCAAAAGGCGGAGACCACAGCTCTGGAGGCGTCACCAGCCATGGGACTAATAGGCAAGAAAACATTCTGGGATAAAAAATGCCAAAGGATCGTGGAGGCCACTTGAATTGGAATCCCTTCCCACATCCTGACAACGGGTCAGAAAAAGAACAAATAAAACCTCTCTAGCCCAGACCGACAGCGTAACCAGGAGAGGGCAAACATCACAGGTTGCAGTGAGCGGCCAACGGGGGCATGAACGTCTTGGACGAGCAGAGCTGCCTGGACCCCAGAACACAGAGCCCGGGGAGGGCTGCGCAGAACAGAGGTGGCGTGACGTCAACTCGGGCCCCACCCTAACCCTAACCCACAGGGCAGCAGCAGAGACCCTGCTTCCAGAGGAGAGGGGGCGCCTTAAAAAAAGGCAGGTTTCCTGATGGCCTGGTAACGAAGGACAGGAAGGGGCAGCTAAGATGAGGGCCCTGTTCAAACAAGGTGCTGTCAGAGAATCAAAGTCGACGGGCCTGTAGCTAACCAAATCAACACGAAAAGAAAACTCACTGAGTAAGACTTGCCGATGGGGAAGAAACTTGCAATGAAGGAAAAAGTTGAAAGCAATGCTCCCTGGAACAACTCCGCGGAAATAAATGCTGAAAAACCTAGATAAAACTGATAATGAGGCAAAACTGATCCCTGGAAAGACAGACATTTAAAACACAAATTCCCATAAGAGAATTAGAAAGAAAAAAAAGTAATCCAGTGCCAGGTCCAACTGCTTTCTTAGAGGAATTCTTTCAAACCTTCAAAATTAACATAATCTCAATGTTACTCAAACGGCTTCAGATCACAGTAATGGAAGGAAAACTTAGAAAAAGTTTTTTATGATATGATTATAGCAGTGTTTTCTAAACCTGGTAAAAGTTGCATAAATAGAAAACCACAGACAACCAAAGAAGTATGAATAAAACAATAGTAAACATCTAACGATGCATTAAATATAAGCAAATACACAGTTATCCGTTATACAATGTGGGGGTTAATCCACCCATGCTTTATAGTTGGCCCTTCACACCCCAGATTCAACCGACTTCGGATTGTTTTCTCCTATAGTGGTGGGTTGGTTTTTTTTCTGGTTTTAATTTTTTTATGTTGGAGTTTGGCTTCCCCAGTGGCTCAGCAGGTAGAGGATCCACTTGCAATGCAGGAGACGCAGGTTCAGTCCCTGAGGTGGGAAGGTCCCCTGGAGGAGGAAATGGCAACCCACTGCAGTATTCTTGCTGGAGAACCCCATAGACAGAGGAGCCTGGCGGCTACAGTCCACGGGGTCACACAGAGTGGACACGACTGAGCGCGCATGCATATTTTCATTGCTATGTTTGTTTTGAGCATACAGCAGCCTGATTCAGATTCTTTTCCCATATAGGTTATTACAGAAACGTGAGTTCCCTGTGCTGTACAGTATGTCCTTGTTGATTATCTACTTTATACATAGTAGTGTGGCCAGTGGCTCAGTCCGACTCTTTGTGACCCCATGGACTGCAGCACGCCGGGCTTCCTTTCACTATCTCCCTGAGTTTGCTCAAACTCATGTCCATTGAGTCGGTGATGCCATCCAAGCATCTCATCCTCTGTTGCCCCCTTCTCTTACCCTCTTTCCCAGCATCAGGGTTTTTTCCAGTGAGTCAGCTCTTTGCATCAGGTGGACAAAGGATTGGAGCTTCAGTTTTAGCATCAGTCCTTCCAATGAATATTCAGGGTTAATTTCCTTTAGGATTGACTGGTTTGATCTCCTTGCTGTCCAAGGGACTCTCAGGAGTCTTCTCCAGCACCACAGTTCCAAAGCATCATTTCTATGGCACTTGGCCTTCTTTATGGTCCAACTCACATCCATACATGACTGCTGGGAAAACCATAGCTTTGACTGTATGGACCTTTGTCGCCAAAGTGCTGTCTTCTGCTTTTTAATATGCTGTCTGGGTTTGTCATAGCTTTCCTTCCAAGGAGCAAGCGTCTTAACTTTGTGGCTGCAGTCACTGTCTGCATTGATTTTAGGGCCCCAGAAAATAAAATCTGTCAGTGTTTCCAATAAATGCCACTGAATGGGCACCTCGGGCGCCCCAGAAGGGCTGCCCCTTGGGGCTGAAGACGGTAATGATGATGACTCATTGTAGGAAAATGCAGCATTTACTGCAGGTGCCAAGCAAGGATCCGGGTAGCCAGTGCCTAAAAGGCCTGAGCTCCCACAAGGCTTTGAGGAAAAGGTTTATAAAGACAGGGTGAGGGAGGCGGGTCGTGGGGTGTGCAGTCTGCTTGTGGACATTCTTCTGATTGGTCGGGGGTGAGGTCATCAGGATTTAGCATTATCAGCCTTCTGGTTCCAGCCAGTCTGCGGTCTGTGCTTGTGGGCAGCAGGCAGTTAAATTCTGCCCCCTGGTGGGCGTTTCAGGATCTGCAGAAAGGCTCAGAGAGCGCGGCTCAGAACATCCTCTGTTGCCCTTGCCATGCGCTCAGCCGTGTCTGATTCTGCGACCCCGTGGACTGCAGCCACCAGGCTCCTCTGTCCATGGGATTCTCCAGGCAAGAATACTGGAGTGGGTTGCCATTCCCTCCTCCAGGGGATCTTCCTGACCCAGGGATCAAACCAGTGTCTCCTGCATCTCCTGCACTGCAGGCGGACTCTTTACCTGCTGAGCCATCAGGGAAGCCCTTTTATTGCCTTTGAGGAGGAACTAAAGGTCCTTGACTTTGTTTAATGGCTAAACTATTATTATTTTGTCTTGCTTGACTGTCTTCCTTTCTTGCTTCAATTTCTCACTTTCTGATTAAATGTATTCTTTGACTAAGGTTTTTCTACAGACAAAAGGCAGGCGGAGGACATCGGGGGAGAGTCCTGTTCTAGAAAAACCCCAGAGGGTCCCTTTTGTGGTTGTTCAGTCACTCGGTTCTGTCTGACTCTTTGTGACACCCCCCAGCCCCCATGGACTGTATGGACCCCATAGGGTCCTTCTCAGCCCCAGCAGTATTCCTTTAGAGCCTGTGGTCTTACCTGGCCTCACAGCTGTAGCCAGGGAAAGGTTTTAAAGGAGAAATACCTTGGCATCAGCTTTGGGTCTGAAAGCCGTCCTTCACCCCGTGGTCTTCCTTCTCTCTTTGCTTTTTAAAACGCATCTTGCCTGTCTGGAAATCAAGCTAAGCTCATTGTCTTTAACACCCACAAGGAGCTAACGTAGGCTAACTAGAATGTATGGTGAGCGTTTATTCCCTGAAACATTCTTCCATCCACAGAAAAATTGTTGGTGACCAAAGGCTGCTTTATCTCACAAGCCGGATTCATACACTCAACTGGACTATGCGTCCAAGTCAGGGAAGTCCTTACTCATCCACGTTTGGGGACCATCCTTCATTCTAAGGAGTACATCTTAGTAAATGGCACCCCAAAGGAACCTTTTCTTGTAACCTGGAGTCCAGACCCAGATCTGGACTAGATGTCTTGAAAACCCACTGCGGTCAGCGCCCAGAAGGGGAGCTGTTTGTAGAGCAGTGCTGGGCACTTACTACAGTCTGGCCAGTGAGAATGTTGGGTCTTCAGGAGAAAAAGAAAAAACGAAAACCCTGAATCACATTACATCACAGGGGGAAATGCTTCCCCGGTGGCTCAGTGGAAAACCCACAGTGTCAGTGTGGGAGACACTGGTTTGATCCCTGGGTGGGGAAGATTCCCCTGGAGAAGGAAATGCAACCCACTCCAGTGTTCTGACCTGGAGAATTCCATGGACAGAGGAGCCTGGTGGGCTTCAGTCCACAGGGTTGCAAAGAGTTGGACACGACTGGGCCTGCACACACAGGGAAAAATATAAAATGAGGTCCTTAGGTGACTTTCATTTGGTTATTTCTCCTACAAATTACAACTGAGGGAAAAACGAATTCATGTGAACGCCAAGTTCTGTGAAGTAATTAAGAGGAGCAATTTTTCCTTGAAAGAGAACAGACACATCAATTAGCAGTAGTTTTTGACTTAGTGCCCACTCTCCATGGTCCCGTAATCGGCATTTACAACAGAGAGGATTTTGTTCACTTCATTCTCAGGACCGTGTGTGAATCTACAGGCCAGGCCCTTCTCGGAGGCAGGCGGGGTAGAAATACGGAAGGGATGCAGAGAACACAACTGATCACCTCTACCTGGGAGTCACAGTGTACCCTGTTGCTGCTGCTGCTGCTAAGTAGCTTCAGTCGTGTCCGACTCTGTGCGACCCCATAGATGGCAGCCCACCAGGCTCGAGCTTTAATGGTGAGCCAGGTTTATTCTTTATCAGCTCCTGCTGAAAGAGCATTGAAAGCTTTTTGAAACGCAGGGACTGACTTGGGGCCTGAGCTGCCTCTACCTCCCCAGCTCAGTGGGTGAACCATTAAGATGAATTTCGACACCCCCACCTACCCGCATCATGCTCCATTATCCGGTTTGCAGTCTCACAGTCTCTGACTTGAAGGATTACAAAAAAAATGTTGTTGATGTCAAAGAAATGTTAGCGCTGATGCCAGAAGCCTTTGCTAGAGCCCCCAGGGTTTTCTGGCCAGAGGCTGGCTGCAGCGCTTCCTGACAGTGAACCTGCCGGACCTCGTGGTGGGCTAGGGTTCCACTCCTGCAGGTGTTGGGGTGACGGACTGTGCTTCCCTAAGTAGGTTTCCTGGGAGTTATTTGTTCGAGTTGCAAGAGAAATAGGGTGCGGTAAATCCCTTTTGCAAGAACCGGCATTGCATCTTCTTCTAGGGCATTTCCCACGCATTAAAGATGCTGGCTTTGCCACCTGGCCATCTTCAGATAAGGTTTCAGACTCTGCTGGCTTATGTGCAAACAGGCAAGGCCCCGGTGAGTTAATCAAGTTATTCAGCTCTTACGTTACAGCAGTTGCTTTGCAAGTTCTGGTGGTTTCAACAGAGCGTTTGTGTTATTTTAACATGCTTTACATAGCATAATAGTGGGGGAGTACATGCTCGGTTGGATCTTAGGCTATTTGGACTTTTGAAACATAAGGAAAAATCAAAGGCGTGTTGTTTTTGTCATTGTTAATGCTGTTACTGTTTCAACTCTCCTGAGATTTTGAAAGATTGTTATCACTGTGACCAAGTTTAAACTGAAGAGCCTCTATTTTTCGATTTTCTTGTTGCTGTTCTTTAGTAGCTAAGTTGTGTCCAACTCTTTTGCGACCTCATGGACTGTAGCCCACCAGGCTCCTCTGTCCATGGGATTTCCCAGGCAAGAATACTGGAATGCCTTGCAGGTGGAGTCTTTACCTACTGAGCCACCTGCGAAGTCTAGACTTTTTTTTTAACCCCCTCTCCCAGGATTGCTAAACCCTGAAATTTACAGTGTGTGGAGTGGGAGGAACATTAAACATTAGCCACTAAATTTGCATAGGAATCCATGTTTGTGTTGATTTTATCATTTGATAGTATTGAAACTGAGATTCTGGAATAGGTCATGACTTGCCTGGTGGAGGAGGAAGGGGAGGATGGGGGCTGGTGAAGACATATCACCAGGCAGAGGGACTTAGACGAGTCAGTCCAAAATGCTCAGGCTGACGATCATGCGTAGGAAGGAGGGAGCAGAACGCCTAAGAACTGGGCACCTGAACGCCAAGGGCTGTGCTTGGCCCTCAGTGCAACTTGGACTCAGGGTGTGTCCCTCCCACATTGCTGGCAGAGGCGGAGAGGGAGAGCAAGGCGTGATGGGGCTTCCAACCTCCAGCAGAATGATTTCATCCGATTTCGGATCAGCCAATAACAGAAGTGAAAGAGGACAAAGCCAGAGATCTTCAAGTCTCACCAGCGTGTGCATGAGTGCTTGGCTTTTGCAACTCCATGGGCTGCAGCCCCAAAGCCTCCTCTGTGGCTGGCCTTCCTCTTTTGGAGGAAAAGACCAATGTTGGGGAAGCTAGGCTCCTCCTGCCTTGTCCTGCCAACCGGGGGCAGAGTCCTCTGCTTCCAGCCGGTGGAAGAGGAGGCAGCAGAGGATAACCACTCATGCTTCAATTCCGGCCTCTTAAAACCGGGGGGACATCATACGGATTCCAGACCACAGCCGGAGCTCGGGGTGTGTTGGCCCTGAGACTGCCCGGCCCTGGTGTCACTTTTGGGCCCTACTCAGTTCTGTGTGCCCAGAGCCACACGTCCTCCTGTCTGAGTCTGCCAGGCTGCTCTAACAAAGAACCACAGACTGAGGAGCTTAGATGATCAATCAGTTCATACTTGCGGGCACTAAAAGTCCAAGGTCACGGTGTGGGCAGGATTGGTTCCTCATGAGGGCTGAGATGCCAATCCAGGCCTTGCTCTCAGCTTCTGGGGTTGGCTGGCCCTCTTAGCCTTCCTTGGCTTGTAGAAGCATGATCTTGAGCTCCGTTTTCATCTCCACACACAACATCCCCCTGGGTACATGTCTGTGTCCACATTTCTCCTGCTTACAAGGGCACCGGTCGTGTTGGAGTAGGGACCCGCCCCAGCCCACTGTGACCTCTTCCTCACTTAGCTCCTTACACAGCTGCAGCGGAATGCCATAGGAAACCCTCTTTTCAGGGAAGGTCACCTTGTCAGGTCCTGGGGTTAGGATTTCGAGTACTGAATCTTGTGGGGTGGGGGGGACACAATTCAGCCAACAACACCTCATCACCTTTGTGGCTTTCAACAAGCCAGTGACTTCCATGTTCCCGTGATAAAGGGGCAGATGCACATCTGAAAGGGAAGGAAGTACCAGGGACGACATAATCTGTGAGACAAAGTACCCTCTGAAGGACACCTCTCTTCGTGCAGACTTTTGACGTCAGGACAGTGTGGCGTCAGCCAGCTTCTCTCTCAGCAGGAGATGGCACTGGAGATACCTGTGCACGACTCACCTGTGAGCCCATCACTAGGATGCTGAGGGCAGGAACCTTGACTAGACTCTCTTTTTCCCATGACTGCCTATTGCCTTTGCGGCCTTGGGACAGGAGACAAGGCCACCTCTTTCTCTCCTGCTCCGCGTTAGTAAATTTCTCCATGACCTTCCCACTGTGTGGCTTTCGTGCCGAGGAGGGAGGGAATAGTTTCCTACACAGACGATGTGCAGAGGTCCGGAGCCAAGCATCCTGGTGTGCTACGACCAACTCCATGGCCGCTCCGGCTTGTTTGGTGACACGCTGTGTATGGGAACCAGTCATGAGACGATCGTATGTCCATGGTGAGTGCTTTAAATACGAACCGTGGGAATTCTATGTCTAGAGCAAACCGTTTACAAACGACATCCTATTTCTCAAAGGCTGATACTCAAGTAGAAGATGGAATACTTGAGTGTGTGCCCAGTTTTTAATTTTTATATTATTACAAGAAAAACAATGATCAATTACTGTGATAGATGCCATCATATGGATTTAGCTAATCCTCATGAGAATCCTGTGAGGCCAGTGACATGATATTCATTTTTACAGATGGGGAAACTGAATTTAGACACTCAAAAGTAGGAGTGCTCCGGAACATTTCCCACCGTATGTGCTATTAGAGTACGTAGAAATTACGCCTTAATTTTTTTCTAATTTTTATTTTGGAAACTGAATTTCTCACTTGGTTAATTCAGGGAGGATCTGGCTAAATTACTGGATAACTTGATTGATTAGACTCCATCTTTTTTGGGGGGGCCCCAGTGTTCACCAGCTCAGAGTTAAAGGCCAGCAGCGTCCGTCTTTTGTTGTTTGCTCGTCTCACCTGTCGAGGTGGTTCACAGGCCGTCGTTACCAAGTGCCTCCTTGAGAAGCTGAGCGCTGACACTGGCGGATGCTGACCGCCATGAAGAACCCAAGTGACAAGGCTTCACGAGTTAAAGACAAAAACGGACGACACGTTGCAGAAGTCGCTGCAAGGACAGGCATTTGCAACCAAGGATGTTTCTGAACTCTTTTTTTCCCCTGATGGTATGTCACTGATAAGGGTAGAGTAGGGTAGTCAGTTTAGAAATCTCACTGGAGGATTAAAGACAGAGAATTTTAAGGGCGTTCGGGAGACTGTTACACGCTAATAACCACTCAAGAAAAGAATCCAGTAACCTAACAAAAATCTACATTCTACTTTGGAGGAAGATCCGGTGCATCCAAGTGCCAGGCACACTCAGGCCACACCCCCTGAGAGTTAAAACACAAGACAAAAGATACGGGATCTGAATCCTGTTCCATGAAGAGTGAGAGTTAACGTTCCTTTAAGAGTAGCATTTTTGCATTCAGCTGAGACAGAAATACAGGTGAAAGGGGAAAGAAACTAGATGAAGGGGGGCATTCTGCTGAGACCTGAGATGAATTGCCACATTTTAGACTATGTTACCACACTTTTGCTAATATAAATATGATTTATTTATAAAATAAATAGCTTCAGTAGCTGTGGCTCAGCAGTTGTGCCTTAGTGGCCCCTAGGCATGTGTGTGTGTGGGGGTCTTCCCCGAGCCAGTAATCTATTAACCCACGTCCTCTGCGTTGGCAGGAAGAGAACCACAAGACCACCAGGGAAGCCAGGACAGTCCCGGTTAGACCATGTAGACTCTAAGGAGGAACTAATGATGCTAAGCCTTGATGGCTGCCCAAGAACGAGGAGGAAGGTTGTCCTCCCTCGCCACTTTTTCTTAGGTGATGAAGATGCAGCCTCCTGTGTCTTGGGGCTGTGCTCCCTTGCCAGTCTGCTTGTGTCTCTCACACGTGTCCTATGCTAACAGACTCACTCTTTGCCTATCCCTTTGCCTCTCGTTGACTTCTTTCTGTGACCAGACTTCGTTCTGTGAACCCAAGCTTCGGTAAGTCCTGACACCAGTTGTGTGGTTTCATGACATGTGGTTTAAATGACAGTGGGTTAGAGTCCCTGCCGAGAATCAGTGTGGCTTCATCATCAAGTGTTGACCCAAACAAGTCCATCTTTTACTGGGCCGGGCACAGCACGTTCAGATGAAAGCACTTCTCCTTAGAGTTCTGATGGAGGCAGAAACCATTTCCAATATGAGGAAGGCCTTTAGGGCATTGCTGGGTGTGTGGGGGGCGCCCCTCCCCCCTGTCCTGTCCCTCGCCACCTTCAGGCTGGGGTTTTCCAGGGACATAGTAACTACAGGGTCTCGTCCAGGCTTCTTTCTGGTGCAACACCCCTTTCCTTTTCTCCATCTCCCAAATGTGTGACATACACGTAAGCTATGAAGCAAAACCAAAGGAATCTTCGTGAACAGACCATTGACTTAAAACAAGAACTGTAACCCGTATGCGCGCGCCCTTCAGAGATAACCAATATCGTGAATTTCCCCCACCACCGCTTTTAAAATGGTTTTAAACATTTCTATTTAAAACATTGTTTCATATTTATTTTTATGTTATTTATTTTTTGGCTCTGCTGAGCCTCTGTTGTTTCTTGAAAACCTTCTCTAGCTGGGGAGAGCAGGGGCTATTCTTCCCTGCGTGCCGGGCCTTCTCAGTGCAGCGGCTTCCCTTGTGGCGGAGCACTGGGTGCTGGGCTCAGGAGCTGTGCCTTAGTGGCCCCTAGGCATGTGTGTGTTGGGGGTGGATCTTCCCCGAGCCAGCGATCTATTAACCCACGTCCTCTGCGTTGGCAGGAAGAGAACCACGAGACCACCAGGGAAGCCCCTGTCCCCTACTCTGCAGCCTCACTAGGTCGCTGCAGACCCAGCTTGTGACCACGTTTGGCAAAGGCCGCGGGTGTTTGACTGCGGTGCCCCGCCCCCCGCCGCCGCCGTCCAATCCGCGAGCCGCCCGGGGCCGGAGCCGGAGGCCGCGCAGGCGCATTGGCGGCCGAGGCGGGGGTGGGGGCGGCGCGGGCGGATGGCGTCATCCGCTGCGCGAGGCCGGCCGGCCGTGATTGAGGCGGCGGGGAGGCGGCAGCAGCAGCAAGAGCGGCTTCGCGGGCAGCATGAGCGGCTGTGGGCTCTTCTTGTGCGCGGTGGCGGCGCGCTTCTGCCGCGCCCCAGCGGCCTTCACCGTGAGCCGGCGCCCGCTGCTCACCAGTCCGCCGAGCCGAGCTTTCGCCAAGGAGCTCTTCCTGGGCAAGATCCAGAAGGTGAGGCGGCGCCGGGGTCTCCCTGCCTTCTGCCGTTTTCGCGGACAGGCGAGTGGAGCCCGCTCCAGAGCTCCCACAGGCTGTCAGAAACGCACCTGAGGGCGGGCGTGCCGGCCCCCCGGCTCTGAGGAGCCGCGTGCTCCTGCCTCGGGAGACCCTGGCTGAGGTGGGCGCTGAGTGACCCTCCGCTCAGCGTCCCGGCCCCGAAGTGTGTGTGTGTGTGTGTGTGTGTGTGTGTGTGTGTGTGTGTGTGCATGTGCGCGCGCTACCCCCAGACGCTTGGCGTGCCCGCCCGGCCCTTCCACGGGTCGCAGGACCCGGGAGTGGTAGCCGCTTGGTTGCTGAGCACGCACCAGCCTCTTCCAGTCAGAAGACGTGGACTCGACCTCGGCTCTGTGACTTTGAGCCCCAGGTCTTTCAGCCTTAAAGCGGAGCACGCTGTATGCTCTGCCTTGCACACCGAGACAGAGTGTGTGTGTGTGTGTGTGTGTGTGTGTGTGTTGGGAAGCCCCAGTGAGATTGTATGTGCGTGCAAATGCTTTATTCATCTGCCGCACGTGGGGCAGATGTAAGAGACCGCAGACTGAGGAGTCAGGGCTGGCTGCAACACTGCGCTGTGAGCTTGGGCTGACCAGTCCTGTGAAGTCGCTCCCAGCTCTCATACAGGAAATAGTAAAAGCCGTCTTTGTCCCCTCCTACAGGTAGCCAGAAAACCAAAGAGAAATGTGTGTAAAGTGCTCTGAGCTTGGCTGCGATGTTGGCTGATTCTGTACTACTTTAGGGGTTATTCCTTGGTTTCTCTAGAGCGTTCTTTAAGGTTGTCAGGCATTACAGGCGCAGACACCCAGACTGGAATGGTTTGCCCTGCTAAAAAGTGCGAAGCTAGGCTGTTAAGAGTTAGGGAAGCCTTTTCCCCCGAACCTGGGGCTGTGTGGCGCTGTCCTGGAAACTCGTGTGTCCCAGCAGTGCAGGGAAGAAAGAACACGCGTGTTTTATGCTCCCTTTCTCCAAACCTTTAGCACCATCTCCCCCTTCGCTGTCACCTGCTGGCCTTGCTTCTTGTTTATGGAGAAAATGCACCCATTTAGGTAAGAAGTTCCGTCTCCACACTTACCTCCTTCCCACATGTGGCTGCATTCTCTGCATCACAGTGGCAGAACCATAGGCTCTTAGCAAAGGCCAGCTAGACCCCCAAGCCTTCTCAGCTGCTCAAGGGCATCGATCCCTCTTGGCTCTTTGACATCTAAACATTGGCCAGCGTTTCTGAGCAACTCGGCTGGAGTGGGAATTGTACAGGCTCAGTCTGTGTATAGTCTTCTCATCTCTAACCATTCGTCTGATGATCTAATTTAGTGTCATGCCATCTGTATCCTGAAGGTGCACATTTATTTCTCCAGGTGCGACTTCTCCCCTGAGCTCCAGTCTCTCTGTATATCTACCTTTCCAGTCAAAAGCTGCACTTGGGTGTTACTAGGCATCGCCTGTCTAGCCCATCCAAAACTGAGTTCCTGGTCTCTCCACCCGATCCTGCTTTTCCCTCTGGTCATCTTATGGAGATGGTGGTGACTTTGCCGTTGCACTTGTTCAGGTTGTAACCGAAAGTGAGGTCCGGCTGCTCACCTCTCAGAAGTCAGTAAAGAGGCCAGATGGATCTAAAGGAAAGCTTGCTTTATTTTGGATGCTGACAGCCAGGGTTGGAGGTGCGGGGCCCTGTCCAAAGGCTGACTCTCTTCCCCTGCCCCAACTGCAGGCAAGAGCTTTTATAGACTGAGGGAGGGGATTACGTACAGAAAGAGCACGGGCAGCTCCGACAGTCATCTTGAAATTGGTCATGGTGAACTGACCAGCATCTTCTTGATTGTTTTAAGTACAGTCAGTCTTCAGTTCCAGGGTCAGTTCCCATTTGCATGAGGCCAGTTCTCGAAATTATAGCAGCTTATGTCATGACTATAGTCAGCATGAAGTTAACTTCTTCCCCCAGGTGGAGGCTTCAGTATCTATAAGACAGCCCACAGGATATGGCTCAGAATATTATCTGTAGCCGTCGAGAAGGAACTAAAGGTCCTTGAATATGCTTAGCGACTACTTTATTATTATTTGGTCTCCTTTGACTGTATTCTCTTCTTTCTGCATTTTCTCACTTCTCTGACTGAACTTATTCTTTGGCTTCAGCATTTCCACAGACAAAAGGCAGCTGAGGATATGGTAGGGCAAGAGCAGAGGGTCCTGCTCCATTTCAGGGTCAGATCCCTGGGGGTGCCTCTTGTTCTCATAATCCACATGAGAATCTAATCTGACAGCTTCTCTACCTGCAGGTTCCATTTAGAATCTGACGGCTTTTCAGCACTTGCGCTGGTACTGCCCTGGTTCAGGCCGACACGATCTCTGTCAGCATTGCTGGGGTTTGAGCAGCAACATGGCAGCAGAGCTGCTTGGAATCTCAAACTGGAAGGAGACCTTCATGATCACGCCGTTGTCCCCCTGCCCTCAGAGTGTTCTGAGAATGCCCGCGGGTCTCCTGCGTGAACCCGTGGGAGGGATCTGGGTGACTCTTCTCCCCATTCACAGCCTCGGCCAGGAGCAGCTTGGCTTTCATCCGTGTTACATATGTGGTTTCTATACATGTAGAATAATTGGAAAAACCAGTTCCACTGGTTTCAAAAACTTGAAAATTGCAAATGGAATTGAACCCAGCACCCAGGAAGCAGCCCGTTCAGACTCTGAATATTCCCATCAGAGATTCGTTCTCACATACTCTGAGACCTCTCTCCTGGTGGGTTCTCTTTTGTTTGGAGTTTAGGCCCAACTGGGCCCACTCTGTTCTCTTTTCTCACTTGGCTGCTGACTGATTCCAGAATCTTCTTCCTCTAATGCAGCCATTGTAGCCAGCCCAGGTGAGCCCATGAGGCTGTGCAGGCCAGTGCAGTGGACTCAGCTTCTGTATTCAGCTAAAGAGCCAGCTTTGTTCTAAGTGGCTGCTGAGTGACCGCTCAGCCTGATTTCCTTCCAGACCCCCTGAGGGGTCGAAGGTGGCCTGGAGGCAGGGATTCCTTTTAAGTCAGCTCTCAGTTTTGGCGTGGAATCCACCCTTCACCTGTACGGGGGGCCCAAGTGGAGAACACAGACTTGAGAGCCTGTGGGCTGGAGGGAGGAGACAGGACTCCTCTCAAGAATTTTCTCCAGCCACCTGTTGAGAGGTGCTGTGAGGAGAGGCCGGGCTCCTGGGTGCAGCTTTGGGGCTGGGACGTCACTTTTCAGCAGGCGCTGGTCAAATCCAGAAAGTCAGGTCGTGCTGGCAGCTGAAGGGGAGGGCGGCGCCCAAAAGCCAGAGGGGCTGAGGTCTCAGTGGGATAATTTCAGGCGACACAGAGCGAAGGCCTCGGGAATCCAGGCTCAGGTGGAAGCCCTGGCCGCTCCCCAGTCAGTCACTGCGTGTTTAGGACACACCATCTCGACTGAGCCCCACAGCTGCCTTCTGAGGTGTCACCTGTAACGGGAGAAGCTGATGCCGAGCTCCAAAGCGTCAGAGTCAGGGCTGCGTTCAGGCTGATGTGGCTCCTCAGCGGGGCCTCCTCTGGTGGCCCTGCCCCCTGGCACGCTCAGCCCAGGCAGCAGGGGTCAGGGGTCATCGGATGGGAGGGGCAGGTCCTGGAGCAAGCAGCTGCGTGGCAGCCCGCCAAGAAGTCAGACCTTGCGACCACGGTACGTTTTTGTCAGCAGCAGCATTTTTAAGCTCAGGAAGTAACTAAGGTGACATCTCGTCCATGACCTCCCATGGTCCTCACAGAGACCACCCGCGTTTTCTGGATGAGAAAATGGCCCTGGGGACGGGTGAAGGGGTCCAACTAAGAACGCCCAGTTAGTAAGCTGCACAGCAGGGACCACGCTGGGGCTGGAACGTTAGCCCAGGCTCCCTGTTCCATAGGACAGTCCTCATCACTTCTTAGTAAGGAAAGCTGATCGGAATCGGGGTAATCTGGGTCAGGGAGGAGGCTGGGCCGAGGAGGTGGAGTCTGACACAGCTCTTGTGTCCCGAGCTCCTGAAGTTTGCTGCCCGGTTCCCTCGGCACGGAAGGCTCGGCCCGCCGATGGGGACGCTGGCGCGTCCTTTCCCTTCCCTGCCGACTGACATGACCGCTGTGGAAGGTCGCCCACAGTTACATTTTTACTGTGTGTTCCTCGTTTTCAGAAAGAAGCTTTCCCGTTTCCAGAGGTTAGCCGAGATGAACTTAATGAGATTAATCAGTTTCTGGGACCTGTAGAAAAATTCTTCACCGAAGAAGGTACGTAGGGTTCTTTTTATCTTTACAGCTTTCCATTTTCAGGGTGACGCTTCGGTATCTGTGTTTTTAAACAAATGCTTGTTTATGTCCTTCCGGCTGCGCTGGCTCTTTGTTGCTGCATGCAGGCTTTCCTGCGGTTGCGGAGCCCGGGGACTCCTCCCTGATTGCAGCGTACAGGCTCACTGCCGCGGCTTCTCTGCATTGTGGAGCACAGGCTCAGTAGCTGTGATGGTCCCAGGCCAGGGATCGAACTAGTGTGCCCTGCATCGCAGGGCAGATTCTTACCCACCAGAACACCAGGGAAGCCCTGAGAATGCTTTGATATTTAGTAGGTCGCACAGAGTCGGACACGACTGAAGCGACTTAGCAGCAGCAGTAGAAGCAGTGTACCTCACTCAGAAAAACGCTGCTATTGGCGTGTTTTGCTTAAAAGGTCGTTCCAACTGCTCTTTAATCATAAACTGTCTAGTTCATTGCTTCTGAATGTGTCTGTGGTGAAGGACCACTTTAGCATTTCCACACAGTTGCAGACTGACTGTAAAATACAATAAAAATGAGCAATTAGAAAAATGAAATAAAGAGCAAAGCAAAACGTGTGACATCCCAGCCCGTCAGTCACACGCTGGGCTGTGTGGCAGTGTCAGATTGCTGTGGGTGTTTCTGAAGGCTTCCTCGCGATTTCTGTGACTTAGCTTGTTAGGCAGCAGGGAGGATCGGGGGACCAGACCTCAGATTGGAGGCACCCGTGTGGACCGCAGGGCCCTCGGCCCTCGGCGGGGGCAGCGTCCTCTGCCTATGGGAGCCCCCAAGTGCTTGAGTGAGGATAGATTGACAGCAACATAATATACTTTTAAAGATCCTTTTCCCTCATAACTCGTTACAAAATACTGAGTATAGGCCCCGGATGAGTACCCCGGATGTGTGGTAGGTCGTTGGTTATTTCGTGTATAGTATGTATATGTTAGTCTCAACCTCCTCATTTATCTCTCCTCCCCCCTCTGGTAACCAAAGGATTGTTTCCTGTGTCTGTGAGTCGGCCTGCTCTGTCAGTGAGGTCTCTCTCTCTCTATTTTTTAATTGAAATATAGTTGATTTCAGTGTTGTGCCGGTCTCTGCTATACAGCGAAGTGACTCAGCTGTACACATACAGACGTTCTTTTAAAATATTTTTTCCATTATGATTTACCACGGGATAGTGACTGTCTCCCTGTGTTATACGTGAGGACCTTGTGGTTTATCCGTCCTGTATTTCCAGCTTACGTCCACTAACCCCAGCCTCCCACCCTCTGCCTCCCCCACCTCCCCCTCGGCAACCACGCCTCTGTCTCTGTATCCGAGATTCTGTTTCCCTTTCATAGATAGGTTCCTATGTGTCCTGTTTAGATTCCACGTGTAAGTGATAGCATGGTGTTTGTCTGTCACTCTCTGGCTGACTTAGTATGATAACCTAGTTGCGTTCATGTTGTAAATGGCATCGTTTCATTTTTTGTCGCTGAGTAGTATTCCATAGTGTGTGGGGGGGCCACACCTTCTTTATCCACTCATCTGTGGATGGATATTTAGGTTGTCTCAGCTGTTGTGAACAGTGCTGCTATGGAGATAGTGGTGCGTGTATCTTTTTGAATTATAGTTTTGTTGAGGTATATCCCCAGGTGTGGGATTTCTAGGTCCTATGGGAATTCTATCTTTAGTTTTCTGAGGAACCTCCATACCATTTCCCCTAGCGGCTACACCAATTTACATTCCCACCAACAGTGTAGGAGAGTTCCCTTTTCTCCACACCTTCTCCAGGATTTATTATTTGTAGACTATTTGATGAGGCCATTCTGCCCGGTGGGCTTCCCTGATGGCTCAGCGGGTAAAGAGTCTGCCTTCAACGCAGGAGACACAGGTTCAATCCCTGGATAGGAAAGATCCTCTGGAAAAGGAAATGGCAACCCGGTCCAGTGTTCTTGCTTGGAAAACCCCATGGACAGAGGAGCCTGGTGAGCTACAGTCCAAAGAGCTGCAAAGACTCAGACATGATTGAGCACAAGCACGCACACACATTCTGAGCACTGAGGTGGTACCTCGTTGTACTTTTGATTTGCATTTCTCTAGTAATTAGTGAGAAGGCAATGGCACCCCACTCCAGTACTCCTGCCTGGAAAATCCATGGACAGAGGAGCCTGGTAGGCTGCAGTCCATGGGGTCGCTAAGAGTTGGGAACGACGGAGCGACTTCACTTTCACTTTTCACTTTCATGCAATGGAGAAGGAAGTGGCAACCCACTCCAGTGTTCTTGCCTGGAGAATCCCAGGGACGGGGGAGCCTGGGGGGCTGCCGTCTATGGGGTCGCACAGAGCTGTACACGACTGAAGCGACGTAGCAGTAGTAATTAGTGATGTTGAGCGCTTTTAACCTGCCTCTTGGCCGTCGTATGCCTTCCCTGAAGAATGTCTGTTCAGGGCTTCTGCCCACCTTTCTTTTTTGGCAGTAGTAATAGAGTCCCTGTTTATTGGGGTAAAACAAGAGCATTTCCAAACTATGCATGAAAAATATGGTGGTGCTTCAGTCGCTCAGTCGTGTCCGGCTGTTGTAACACCATGGACTGCAGCCCGCCAGGCCCTTCTGTCCGTGGGATTCTCCAGGCAAGAACACTGGAGTGGGTTGCCATTTCCTTCTCCAGGGGATCTTCCTAACCCAGGGATCAAACCTGGGTCTTCTGCATTGCATTTACCAACTGAGCTATGAGAGAAGCCCCAAAGAAATGTAACAACAGAGGAAACTATGGTGGTCGTTTAAAACGGAATGATACAGCCTGAAAGTGAAAGTTGCTCAGCCGCGTCTGACTCTTTGCAACCCCATGGACTGTACAGTCCACGGGATTCTCCAGACCCGAATACTGGAGTGGGCAGCCTTTCCCTTCTCCAGGGGATCTTCCCGACCCAGGGATCGAACCCAGGTCTCCCGCATTGCAGGCGGATTCTTTACCAACTGAGCTGTCAGGGAAGCCCTAAGAAATGTATCACTTGCCAAGTTTACAACCGTCCATATTTTATCTCTTCTGTTTTAAATGCTTTCTAATACCCAAGATACATATTCTGTTACTACAGTCTAAGTTTTCATAATATTTTTAAGATAAGAGAATAAGTTGTTTGGGTTTCCTGCATTTTTTTGAAACAGGAGTATAATCACTTTACGGCACTGTGTTAGTCTCTGCTGCACAACGTGATGGACAGCCACAGGTGTGCACACAGCCCCTCCCTTCCGCCCCGCCCCGCCCCGCCCCTCCGGGTCATCAGAGCGCCGGCCGGCTGAGCCTCCTGAGCTGGTCAGCAGCTCCCACCAGCTGTTTTCCGTGCGGTGTGCGTGTCAGTCCTAACCTCCCGGTTCGTCTCACTGTCCTGTCCCCTCTCTGTCCGTGCGCCCGTTCTCCATGTCTTCATCTCTGCAGTACTTGGGTGCAGTCTCAAAAACGACAGAACAATCTTTGTTCGTTTCCAAGGCAAACCATTCAGTATCACAGTAATCCAAGTCTATGCCCCAACCAGTAACGCTGAAGAAGCTGAAGTTGAATGGTTCTATGAAGACCTAAAAGACCTTTTAGAACTAACACCCAAAAAAGATGTCCTTTTCATTATAGGGGACTGGAATGCCAAAGTAGGAAGTCAAGAAACACCTGGAGTAACAGGCAAATTTGGCCTTGGAATACAGAATGAAGCAGGGCAAAGACTAATAGAGTTTTGCCAAGAAAATGCAGTGGTCATAGCAAATACCCTCTTCCAACAACATAAGAGAAGACTCTATACATGGACATCACCAGACGTCAACACCGAAATCAGATTGATTATATTCTTTGCAGCCAAAGATGGAGAAGCTCTATACAGTCAACAAAAACAAGACCAGGAGCTGGCTGTGGCTCAGACCATGAACTCCTTATTGCCAAATTCAGACTGAAATTGAAGAAAGTAGGGAAAACCACTAGACCATTCAGGTATGACCTAAATCAAATCCCTTATGATTATACAGTGGAAGTGAGAAATAGATTTAAGGGCCTAGATCTGATAGAGTGCCTGATGAACTATGGACGGAGGTTCGTGACATTGTACAGGAGACAGGGATCAAGACCATCCCCATGGAGAAGAAATGCAAAAAAGCAAAATGGCTGTCTGGGGAGGCCTTACAAATAGCTGTGAAAAGAAGAGAAGTGAAAAGCAAAGGAGAAAAGGAAAGATATAAACATCTGAATGCAGAGTTCCAAAGAATAGCAAGAAGAGATAAGAAAGCCTTCTTCAGCGATCAATCAGAGAAATAGAGGCAAACAATAGAATGGGAAAGACTAGGGATCTCTTCAAGAAAATCAGAGATACCAAAGGAACATTTCATGCAAAGATGAGCTCGATAAAGGACAGAAATGGTATGGACCTAACAGAAGCAGAAGATATTAAGAAGAGGTGGCAAGAATACACAGAAGAACTGTACAAAAAAGATCTTCACGACCCAGATAATCACGATGGTGTGATCACTCACCTAGAGCCAGACATCCTGGAATGTGAAGTCAAGTGGGCCTTAGAAAGCATCACTACGAACAAAGCTAGTGGAGGTGATAGAATTCCAGTTGAGCTATTCCAAATCCTGAAGGATGATGCTGTGAAAGTGCTGCACTCAATATGCCAGCAAATTTGGAAAAACTCAACAGTGGCCACAGGACTGGAAAAGGTCAGTTTTCTTTCCAATCCCAAAGAAAGGCAATGCCAAAGAATTCTCCAACTACTGCACAATTGCACTCATCTCACACGCTAGTAAAGTAATGCTCAAAATTCTCCAAGCCAGGCTTCAGCAGTATGTGAACCGTGAACTTTCTGATGTTCAAGCTGGTTTTAGAAAAGGCAGAGGAACCAGAGATCAAATTGCCAACATCCGCTGGATCATGGAAAAAGCAAGAGAGTTCCAGAAAAGCATCTATTTCTGCTTTATTGACTATGCCAAAGCCTTTGACTGTGTGGATCACAATAAACTGTGGAAAATCGTGAAAGAGATGGGAATACCAGACCACCTGATCTGCCTCTTGAGAAATTTGTACGCACGTCAGGAAGCAACAGTTAGAACTGGACATGGAACCACAGACTCGTTCCAAATAGGAAAAGGAGTACGTCAAGGCTGTATATTGTCACCCTGTTTGTTTAACTTATATGCAGAGGACATCATGAGAAACGCTGGACTGGAACAAACAGAAGCTGGAATCAAGATTGCCGGGAGAAATATCAATAACCTCAGATATGCAGATAACACCACCCTTTTGGCAGAAAGTGAAGAGGAACTAAAAAGCCTCTTGATGAAAGTGAAAGTGGAGAGTGAAAAAGTTGGCTTAAAGCTCAACATTCAGAAAACGAAGATCATGGCGTCCGGTCCCATCACTTCATGGGAAATAGATGGGGAAACAGTGGAAACAGTGTCAGACTTTATTTTTCTGGGCTCCAAAATCACTTCAGGTGGTGACTGCAGCCATGAAATTCAAAGACACTTACTCCTTGGAAGGAAAGTTATGACCAACCTAGATATAGCATATTCAAAAGCAGAGACATTACTTTGCCAACAAAGGTCCGTCTAGTCAAGGCTATGGTTTTTCCTGTGGTCATGTATGGATGTGAGAGTTGGACTGTGAAGAAGGCTGAGCGCCGAAGAATTGATGCTTTTGAACTGTGGTGTTGGAGAAGACTCTTGAGAGTCCCTTGGACTGCAAGGAGATCCAACCAGTCCATTCTGAAGGAGATCAGCCCTGGGGTTTCTTTGGAAGGAATGATGCTAAAGCTGAAACTCCAATACTTTGGCCACCTCATGCGAAGAGTTGACTCATTGGAAAGACTCTGATGCTGGGAGGGATTGGGGGCAAGAAGAGAAGGGGACGACAGAGGATGAGATGGCTTGATGACATCACCGACTCGATGGACGTGAGTCTCAGTGAACTCTGGGAGATGGTGGTGGACAGGGAGGCCTGGCGTGCTGTGCTTCATGGGGTCGCAAAGAGTCGGACACGACTGAGCGACTGAACTGATGTGATCTGTACTGTTTTTCTAGATTCTGCTTATTAATCTATGCATTAAACCCGATGTTTGTTTTCCTCTTTCTGACTCACTTCACGCTGTATCACAGCCTCTCGATCCTGCCACGTCACCACGCATGACCCCGTTTTACTGCTTTCTGTGGCTGAGTAATATTCCGCTGCGTACATGTGGCACACCTTCTTTCTCCATTAATCCACGGATGCACATCCGGTGGCTCCCATGTCCTGGCTGTTGTACATAGTGCTGCAGTGAACACCAGGGCACGTGTGTCTTTTTGAATTAAGACTTTCTCAGTGTGTATGCCCACGAGTGGGATTGCTGGATCATATGGTATTACTGTTTAGTTGCTAAGGGCCCGCCATGCTGTTCAGAGTGGCTCTATCTATCTGTATTCCTACCAACACTGTACGTGGGTTCCTTTTTCTCCACGTCCTCTCCAGCTTTTATTTTTTTGTAGAGTTTTTGGTGGTGGCCGTTCTGCCTGCCGTGAAGGGGCACCTCATTGTGGTCTTGCGTTCTCTAGATTTCTGTAGATTTGCATCTCTCTAATAATTACTGATGTTGAGCACCTTTTCATGTGTTTCTTGGCTCTCTGTACGTTTTCTTTAGAGAAATGTCTACTTAGGTTGCTCATTGTTTTATTGGGCTGTTTGATTTTTTGATACTGAGCTGTGTGAATAGCTTGTATATTTTGGAGATTGATCCGTCAGTTGCTTTATTTGCAAATATTTTCTTCCATTCTAAGGATTGTCTTTTGGTTTTCTTTATGGTTTCCTTTGCTCTGCAGACACTTTCAAGTTTAACTAGATCCCATTTCTTTATTTTTGTTTTTATTACTCTAAGGAGTAGGTCAGAAAAAATCTAGCTGTGATTTATATCTAAGAGTGTTTTTCCTGTATTTTCCTAAAAGAGTTTTATAGTATGCAGTCTTACATTTAGGTTTTTAGTCCATTTGAGTTTATCTTTGTGTGTGGTGTTAGGAAGTGTCCTGGTTTCATTCTTTCACATGTAGCTGTCCACTTTTCCCGGCACCACTTATTGAAGAGGCCGTCTTTTCTCCATAGTATATATTCTTGCCTCCTTTGTCATAAATCAGGTGACCATAAGTGTGTGAGCTTTTCTCTGGACTTTCTATCCTACATTAATATATATTTTTGGTTTTGTGCCAGTACCATATTGTCTTGATTACTGTAACTTTGTAGTATAATCTGAGGTCTAGAAGCCTGGTTCCTCCACCTCCATTTTTCTTTCTTAAGAGTCCTTTAGCCATTCGGGGTCTTTTGCGTTTCCTTACAAATTGCAAAATTTATTGCTCTAATTCCGTGAAAAAAGCCATTGGTAGTTTGATAGAGTTTACACCGAATTTGCAGGTTGCTTTGGGTAGTGCACTCATTTTTGTAATATTGATTCTTCCAGCTCCACAGCATGTTGTGTCTCTCCATCTGCTTGTGTCATCCTTGATTTCTTTCCTGAGTGTCTCAAAGTTTTCTGAGTATAGATGTTTTGTCTCTTTAGGTGGGTTTTTGCATCTATATTCGTCAAAGATACTGGCCTGTAATTTTCTTTTCTTGGTGGTGATTTGTTATCTGGGTGATGGTGGCTTCGTAGAATGTCTCTGGAGTGGTCCCTCTTCAATCTCTAGAAGAGAGAGAAGAATTGGTACAAGTTCTTCTTTGCATGTTTGGCAGCAGAATTTACCTGTGAAGCCATCTGGTCCTGGACCTTGGTTTGTAGGAAATTTTTGTTTGTTTTTATAGATTTTATTTCAGTTTGGGTCATTGGTCTGTTCATATTATCTATTTTTTGATTTAGTTTCGATGTTTCTAGAAAGTTGTCCATTCTAGGTTGTCAGATTTGTGGGCATGTAATTGTCTGTAGCATTCTCTTAGTTTTTTTCCTTCCCTCTTATTTCTGCAGTGTCAGTTGAAATTTCTCATTTTTCATTTCTTATTGTGTTTGTTTGGATTTTCTCTCTTTTCTTCTTGATGAGCCTGACCAGAGGTTTCTCTATTTTGTGTAGCCTTTTAGAGAACCAGCTCTTGGTTTTATTGACTTTTCCCCTATTGTTTCTTTAGATTCTGCTTTATTTCCTCCCTGGTCTTTATTATTTTCTATCTTCTGCTGACTTTAGGTTTTTTTGGTTCTTCTTTTTCTAATTCTTTTAGGTTAGATTGTTTTTGGTTAGGTTGTTTACCTGAGACTTTCTTGTTTTGAGAGGAAGGCCTGTATTGCTATGAACTTTGCTCTAAGCACTGTTTTTGCTATATCCCATAGATTTTGTGTGGTTTTATTTCCCTTGTCGTTTGTCTCAGCTATTTTGTAATTTCCTTTATGATTTCCTCTTTGACCCATTTGTTTTCCAGTAGTGTGTTATTTGGTATCCATGTAATTGTTTTTCTTCGTTTCTTTTCCTTTGGTTGATTTCTAGTTTCATGTCATTGTGGTCAGAAAAGATGCTTGAAATAGTCTGTATGCTTTTGAACTGAGGGTGTCGAATTTGTGGGCATGTAACTGTCCTTAGCGTTTGTTTTGTGCCCTAGGATGTGGCCAGTTCTAGAGTGTTCCGTGTGTACTTGAACTCTGTTTTTCGGATGTAGTGTTTTTAAGTCGGACTCCCCTGCTGTGTTTAGGACCTCTGCTGCCTTACTGATGCTCTGTCTGGAAGGCCTGTCCCTTGGTTGAGTGAGGTGTTAAACTTTCCTGCAGTTATTGTAGTCCTCTCGATGTCTCCCTTTCTGTCTGTTAGTGTTTGCTTTAGATATTTGGGTGTTCCAAAGCGTGTGTGCTAAGTTGCTTCAGTGGTGTCCGACTTTGCAACCCCGTGGACGGTAGCCTTCCAGGCTCCTATGTCCTTGGGATTCTCTAGGCAAGAATAGCGGGGTGGGTTGCCCTTTCCTCCTCCGGGGGATCGTCCTGATCTAGGCCTGAACCCGTGTCTTGCGTCTCCTGCGTGTGCAGGCGGCTTCTTCAGCGCTGGAGCCACCTGGGAGGCCAGCTGTGCCGGGAGGCACGCACGTGTTGGTGAGCGTGCGGGTCTGTCCTCACTGTCTGCGGCCCTTCAGCCTCCCTACCGTGTGCTTCACAGCCCATTACGCCTGAGCGCTGCAGCCCGTTTTGGTCATTTCCGTTCACGTGAAATACCTTTCCATCCCTCATCTTCTTGCTTTGGGTTGTCATTTTTTGCTGGGTTTCCTCAGCAGACGCTGGCCAAGCGTCTTACAGGGGACGCCTCCGCTGCCCCAGCCTCCTGGAGCCGTGGCCGCCACCGCCCGCGCTGTCCAGGAAGTGCTGCTGCCGGGCTGTCTGTTGCAGCGCCTCCGTGTCCAGGCCGGCGGCCCGCTCACTGAGGCCTGCGGCGGCCCTTCTCGCCCCTGTGCTGGCCCAGCCTCTCCGCTTCCTTTGGGGCACTGAGTGCAGAGCATCCAGCTCGCTCTTGCTGGTGACAGTGAGACCAGCGTCACTTCCAGGCCCCAAGTCACGAGGGCGTCAGCTGCTGTGGCTTCACTCACCAGCCTCTCGGCTTGCTCCTCCTCCATGTCTGTCCTGAATTTATCTTCAAACATGGCCATGGCTGTCAAGGAGCCGGAGCCCAAGGTGACATAAGGCAATCGACGGCTGACCATGAGAACAGACGCTGTAGAGGTGAGGTCCAGTGCCTCTCCTTCCCCCAGAGCCAGGGCTGCCCCAGTGTAACCTTGCTGCCCGGAAAGCATCTGTCTGCGGCCACCTCTGACCGGCCGTCACAGCTCTGGGAAGGCAGCCCATGCGAAGGGAGTGGAGCTCCAGGTTGGAGGCCCCGGGGTCTAGCCCCGGCTGATCCAGGGTATTCGAAGCGGGGACGGCGTCGGTGAGGATCAGGGTACAATAGCTTCAATTAGATATTAATTAGAGATATAAAGAGTAATAGAATGAGGATAGCTCAGCAGGAAAATTCAGAGGAGAAAAGAGGCTGAGTAGCTTGGTTTACGCGGGAGACCAATAAAACTTCAAGACAAGAAGTTTGCACCACTTACGTAGGCCGCAGGCGTCCTTCCTTTCTCCCGAAGGAGAGGAGACACTGAGGCCTCCCCGGTCGGATCTTAGAAGCCCAGGCATAATTAGTAAGCATGGTAGGCTCTGCGCTCCAGATGGAGACTCAGCCAGAGGTTGAGAGAGAGAGAGACATGGGGAGACCAGTATTTCAAGGAACTGATCCCAATTCTTTATTTTCCAGAGTCTGTTTTTATACACTGAGATGTTATACAAAAGTCACGCGGGGACAGCAGTCCTGACTTTTATTAAAGTCAGGTGCTTCATACAAATGTATACAGAGGTCTTAGGGGTGTTACATCATCTTCTGGCCAGGGGGCCTGCTGACAATTTATGACCCTCTCCTTGTGACAGCGGTCAGTCAACACTTACTTCTCCAGGGGTGATTATTCTTAAAACAGACGCCACCCAAATAAAGTTACATTCCTATAGGGTGAGGGTGTAGTGGGTTTTAGTTAAGGAAAGAATTTACTTAGCCTAAGGTCTAACGTGATTAATATCAAAGGTTAATACTTATTTCTTCTATATATTCATTAATGTGTGTAAGGGCAGGGGATGTGGGGACTTAGCAACAAACATTGGCTCAACAAATGAAAAACCCTTCACCAATACAGTTTCTAATCAGCCCACTATACTTATACTAATGGTTTTCTAACTTTTCTAAGGAACCTGTTTTTAGAAGGTTTAAAGCATCTCGTGCCTCTCACGGCTGGGAGGCTGTGAGCAATCACATGTGGCCGGACAAGCCTGTCAGGCAGGCTAGAGAACCTTCAGAGGAGTTTGTAGGTTAAAACACTCTTGTCACGCCCAGGAGTTTTTATTAACTGGAGCTCTAGGTTAACTCCTTCTCCGAAAGAGGTGGTGGGGGACAGCCCCCCGTAAAGTCAGAGGTGTAGGTGAGAGCACAGAGTAGTAAAGTAGGCAGGCTCTGGTTATGGGGGTAGATGCTCGAGGATTTCCAGGGGGACTCCTGAGGCTCGATCCCGCCTTTGCGTACGTCAAGCCTCCTTCCTCGTGACGCTTGCCACGGGCGGAGGCCCTCCCGCCGGCCCCCGCAGGAGGCAATGAGCTAGGCCGTCGTGTCTGTGCCCACAGCTGTCCCAGGACCACCGCAGTAGCTGTTAGGGGATAGGAAGTGTATTTTTGACACTTCTTGTCAACAGCAATCATCCCTTTAATCACCCTTGTATTTCCTGCAAAAACCATGCCATCCTTATAGACCACCCCCGCAGTGGTTGTCCCGGTTTTCCAGGCTGTTGGAAGCTTGTCCTTTATCTTTGCAAAATTGACTTCTAAGATGGCCTTTCTGTGGCACTTAGCGAAAGAGAAACTCCGACCGACGGCTCATGCCCTCCACCCTCTGCCTTTCAGTCTGGGTGTATCCTTTGCCCTGTGGTGGGTCTCTTGTTGGCAGCATATTGCAGGCTTTTGTTTCTATGCAGTCTGCCACTCTGTATCTTGAGAATGAGGCATCCAGTCCAGTAAGGTAATTATTGATACATATGTATCTATTGCCCTTCAGACCTTATTCTGCAGTTGATTCTTTGTCTCTCTCTCTTCTCCTGGTGCGGTGATTCCCTTTTATCTTTTATCTTAGCTTGCGTTCCTTCTTTTGTGTTTGTGACTCTGTTGCGTGTTTTGCTCTGTGGTTGCCATTTGTCTACTGTTAGCCCCTTCCTTCCTCTGCTTGCTTTAGACCGATAGCCATATAGATTCAAACACGTTCTTAAAAAAGTGCATTTTCTTACTTTCCTTCCTCACATTTTAAGATTTGGAATGTCCGTTGTTACATCTCCGTGTTTCTCCTTTTGCTGTTCCTTGTGTTTATCGTTGCTTTCACAAAGAGGTGTTTTTTATCCGTATACTGGCTGACTTAAATGGCTTCTTTTCCTTCTGTGATCTCCGCCTTCCTGTTTCTTCCTGCTGCTTTTCTATCTAGAGAAGGCCTTTTAATACCTCTTGTAGGATGGTTTAGTATTGCTGTATTCATTTGGTGTCTGCTTGTCTAAGAAAGTCTTTATTTCTCCTACTCCAGATGATAATCCTGCTGGATAGATGATTCTAGGCTGCAGGTTTTTCTCTTATGAGGCTTTGCGTCTGTCTTGCCACTCCTTTCTTGCCTGCTGATAGTTCCCTTGTAAAGACCTATTTTTCTCTTTCTACTTTTAGAATCCTCCCTTATCTTTCACTTGGGTCACTTTTATTATGTCTTGGTGCAGGTTTGTTTGGGTTTATCTTCCTATGCCTGGATACATGTTTCCTTCTTTAGCTTTCGGAAATTTTCAGCCATAATTTCTTCAGATACATTTCAATCCCCTTTTCTCTCTCTCCTCCTTTTGGAGTCCCTGTTATGCATAGATTGGCCCACTGTTTATTATACAGTAGGTCTCTTACGTTGCTTTTTTTCCCCATTTGACTTTCTGTCTGCTGTTTTGATTGGGTAGCTTCCGCTAGCCTGTCTTCCAGGTCACTTACTGTTTATAATGCGTTATTCATTCTGCTGCGTATTGCCCTGACCTCAGTTTCTGTCTCAGTAAATGCATTTTCTAATTTTTCTTGGCTCCTCCTTATAGATCCTAGCTCCTTTCTACACTAATCTGCTTATCTGTCTAGTCTTTTGTAATTCCGTCAGTAGCCTCCTTATCTCCTTTTCTGAAATCAGTGTCTGTTAGACTGAAGAGGTCTGTTCTCTTGTTCCTGCAGGGGATTTTCTTGGTTTTCTACCTGAGAGTGGCTCCTTTCCTTCTTCGTTTTGCTCATATTTCTCCTGGTCTGTGAGTTCAGGAGGAACAGTTAACCTACTGTAGTCTTGGAGGGAGTGTCCCTGGGTAGCATGTGTGGGTTTAATGTCTTTGGGTGTGAGGGCTGTTTTTGGTGTGGATGCTGGCCGCCTTTTGCTTGGCGTGTGCTGGCTGCTACCTCTTGGACGGGGTGTGCAGGTTCCCAGGAACACGGCTCCCAGCCGTGGGGCCCTGCCCCACTGTGGCGGCGGGTCACGCGCCCTCGCTGTGCGCTCCTGGGCAGCGGGCGCAGGGGTTGGCACTGGGCTGTGGGGCCCTTGGGTGCAGCAGCAGGCCACGCACTTGCCTGGGGGCGTTGGCCCAGGACCCTGGGCAGTGGCAGGCCGTGCAGGCTCACAGACGGTGGGGTGGTGACCTGCACCCGCTCCCAGGACCCTCGGCGGGGGCAGCCCTAGAGTCTACGATGGCAGCCTGCGCCTGCCCCTGGAGCCCAGGTGGGTGGCACCCTGCCACCGGAGAATGTAGACAGCCGTGACAGCCCACTCCCCATCAGTGCCTCGCCTCTCTGGCGGGCCCAGGCTTCCTCCCAGAGCCCCTCGGTTGTGGCAAGCACACCCTAGCATCTCAGGCTGGCTTCCCACAGCAACCACAGTGCTGCCCCCAGGCTTGACCTCCCGAGCCTCAGTACCCAGCCCCAACCCACCCCAGCCGTGCTCTTTGAGACACTGTTGAGAAAATGAGAAGTCAAACCACAGACTAGAAGCAGAATTTTATAAAACATATGTCAGTTAAAGGTCTTAACTCTAGTACATAAATCTAGTACTTAAGTCTAGTTCCTAAAACTCAGTAAGAAAACCCAGTTCCGCAGAAATGCATCAAACAGTTGAAAGAAACTTCACCAACAAAAGATGTACAGTTGGCAAGATAAGCACACGAGAAAATGCCCAGCGTGTCCTCAGCCATCGAGGAAAGGGGGGCGTAGCCACAGTGAGACGTGGGAGCACTCTCACTGCTGTGCTGGACTCGGAAAGGCCGCCCGTACCCAGTGCTGGTGGAAACGTGGGCGACGGGCCCCAGCGGGCCGTACCCAGTGGTGGCGGAAACGTGGGCGATGGGCCCCAGCGGGCTGTGAGGTGGCGACCACTTTGGAAAACAGCCTGGCACTTCCTTAGCGTTTGGCATGAACCTGCCATGATTCAGGCACTGCCCTCCTAGATATTTCCCCAGGAGAAATGTAAACTCATGTCTGCACTAGACTTACAGAAAAATGTTCACAGCACCCTTTTTTGACAGCTAAGCTCTGGATACCTTGTTCAGCTGCTGGGTCATGTCTGACTCTTTGCGGCCCCGTGGACTGAAGCGCCAGGCTCCTCTGTCCTCCACCATCTCCCAAAGTGTGCTTAAACTCACATCCATTGAGTTGATGATGCCATCCAACCATCTCATCCTCTGTCACCCCCTTCTCCTCCTGCCCTCAGTCTTTGCCAACATCAAGGTCTTTTCCAGGGAGTTGTCTCTTGGCATCAAAGTACTGGAGCCTCAGTTTGAGCATCAATCCTTCCAGTGACTATTCAGGGTTGATGTCCTTTAGGATTGACTGGTTTGATCTCCTTAACAGTACAAGGGACTCTCAAGAGTCTTCTCCAGCACCACAATTTGTAAGTATCAGTTCTTTGGCACTCAGCTTTCTTTATGGTCCAGTTCTCATATCTGTACATGACTACTGGAAAAACCATAGCTTTGACTATATGGACCTTTGTTGACAAAGTAATGTCTCTGCTTTTTAATACACTTCCTAGGTTTGTCATAGCTTTCTTTCCAAGAGGGACCATCTTTTAATTTTGTGGCTGTGGTCACCATCCACAGTGATTTTGGAGCCCAAGAAAATAAAATCTGTCACTGTTTCCACTTTTTCTCCTTTTATTAATGTTTGCCATGAAGTGATGGGACCGGATGCCATGATCTTAGTTAGTTTTTTGAATGCTGAATTTTAAGCCAGCTTTTTCACGCTCCTCTTTCACCCTCATTAAGAGGCTCTTTGGTTCTTCATTTTCTGCCATTTGAGGGGTATCCTCTGCATATCTGAGGTTTTTGGTATCTCTCCCAGCAATCTTGATTCCAGCTTGTGATTCATTCAGCCTGGCATTTCATATGATGTACTCCGCATAAAAGTTAAATAATCAGGGTGACAATATACAGACTTGTACTCCTTCCCAAATTTTGAATTGGTCCATTGTTCCGTGTCCGATTCTGTTAATAGATGCTGCTGCTTCTTGTCGTTTAGTCGCTAAGTCGTGGCGACTCTGTGACCCCTTGGACGCCAGGCTTCCTTGTCCTTCACCGTGTCCTAGAGTTTGCTCAAATTCATGTCCGTTGAGTTGGTTATGCTGTCCGACTGTCTCATCCTCTGTCACCCCATTCTCCTCTTGCCCTCAGTCTTTCCTAGCTTCAGCGTCTTTTCCAATGAGTTGGATATTTGCATCAAGTGGCCAAAGTATTTGAGCTTCAGCATCAGTCCTTCCAATGAGTATTCAGAGTTGATTTCCCTTAGGATTGACTGGTTGGATCTCCTTGCAGTCCAAGGGACTCTCAAGAGTCTCCTCTAGCACCACAATTTGAAAGCCTCAGTTCTGCTTCCTGACCTGTATAAGGTTTCTCAGGAGACAGGGAAGGTGGTCTGGTATTCTCATCTCTTCAGGAATTTTCCACAGTGTTGTAATCCACTTAGTCAAAGGCTTTAGCATAGTCAATGAAGCAGAAATAGATGTTTTTCTGGAATTCCTTTCCTTTTTCTGTGATCCAATGAATGTTGGCAGTTTGATCTCATTATAGGGGATTGGAATGCAAAAGTCTGGATACCTACCAAATGTCAATTAATAGGTGAATGGATAAACAGATTTTGGTATATGCATATGAGGAAGTACTACTCAGCATTGAAAAGACATGAACAATTGATACATGCAACACGGGATGTCTCTGATGGTCGGGTGGTTGAGAATCCACCTTCCAGTGCAGGGATGCAGGCTCAGTTTCTGGCTGGGGAGCTACGACCCCACTGGCCGTGGGTCAGCCGAGCCCGTGCACCGCAGCTACTGAGCCCAGTGCTCTAGACGCAATGCCACAACTAGAGAAGCCCGCTCGCTGCAACTGAGACCCAACACAGCCAAAAAATAAATTTCTTTTGTTTAAAAAGCTAGTTAAGGTGGTAAATTATATGTATATTTTGCCACAGTATGAAAAGGTGGGAAAAATCAATTAAGCGTTTTTTGTGTGGGTCTGTTTTTGGATCCTCTGTCCTGCTCCTTGCTTTGCCTCTCTCCATGCATGTGTTAAGCTGCTGTCTTTCCTGAGCTTTGTCTGAGGCCTGAAGCCCCTCAGTGTTCGTCCCCCAGCTTGTTCTCTCCTGAGGCCGTTTGGCTCCTCTGGGTCCTTTGCATCGGCTCGTAAATTTTAGAATCAGCTTTTCAGTTTCAACAAAAGACCTGTGTATGATTGGGGTTACGGTAAACCTGTAAATCAGTTTCAGGGAGAATTCAGATTTGTAACAGTACTGAATTTTCAGATCCCCAGCTGTGGAATCTCTCCCCATTTATTTGCTTCTTAATTCGCTCACCAGCGTTTTGTGTTGTCATGATCAGTGCATAGAGTGTGGACAGATTTTACAAAAAGCTTCTGATGGTTTCTCAACTTATCGTTTTTTGGTGGTTTGTAAAGATATATCCATAAGTATTTAAAATTCTTTGATATTATCGTAAGTGATATTTTTACAAATGTTGACTCCTGGTTATTTGCTGTTTGTGTATAGAAATACAGTTGACTGTTTTACACACTGTTTCTACAGTGTGTGAAGTTAGCGTTTTTTTCTGCACATGCTTCCTGTTTCTGGAATTTCTCTTCATAATCTATCACATGTAGAAGAAATTCACGCTTGTGAAAGGAGCTACGGGAACTATAAACAAGATGAAAATAAAATGTTCCCCATTGTGTCTTGGTTTTGCCTCTGAAATCAGTTTAGTTGAACTTCAGCGGGTGCTGGTGTCTTGTGAGGATTTCTTAATCCCACCTCAGGGCCATCTGCTAAATGTAATGTGTGTGCATATGACAGGCGTCACGATGGCGCTGGTCGCCTTACGGTGACTGTGCCCTTCGTTTACCCTTCGCCCGGTCCGTTCCTCCCGGTGCTCACCTTTACGGAATGCACTGTGCCAGGCTGCTGTGCTTTATCACGGCCGGAAACGGCATCAGCCCTAATGCAGGTTGCACCCGTTCTGCGGCACTGATTGTGTGTGTGACCCTGTCCTGTGTACAGATCATGACGCAGCAGTTCCATCACGGGACTCGCTCACACGTTCTCTGATAGCCGTGGCCACCTCTTGCCCACTCCTCCCCCAGCTTCTGGAAACCACTCGTCGTTCCTCCCTTTGTACATTTTGCTATTTCAAAAACATTGTGTTAATGGAACCATAGTGGGTCTACAACAGCAAGCAGTGTGTGTAAACTTGTGCGGATTGGCTCCTTCTCTCTGTGTAACCCTTCTGTAAGTTGCTGTGTGTCAGTGGGTGCGCGGTTTCACTGCTCAGCGGTTTTCTGTGTTGGAGAAGGCGATGGCACCCCACTGCAGTGCTCTTGCCTGGAGAATCCCAGGGACGGGGGAGCCTGGTGGGCTGCCGTCTATGGGGTCGCTGAGGGTCAGACACGACTGACGCGACGTAGCAGCAGCAGCAGTTTTCCATGTACCTGTTGCCACAGCTTGTTGACTGTTCTAAAGCTTAAGAACATCTTGCTTGTTTCCAGTTTGGGGGCTCTTATGAGTAAACCTTCTGTGTACATTTGTGTCCAAGGTTTGTGTGAACACGTGTTGTGCCCAAGCTTTGTGTGAACACGTGTTCGTGTCTCTGGGATAAGCGGCCGGGAGTGAGGGTGCTGGGTCTTGAGGTCGTCTGTGTGTGTATTTCCAGAGTGCTGGCTGCACCATCTTACGTCCCCAGCAGCAATATGTTCTCGTTTCTGTGCCCTTTTGCCAGGATTTGGTGGTGGTGCTGGTTTTGTTTATTAAAAAAAAAAAAGATTTAAAAACTATATCCATTCTGATGGACGTGGCGTGTTATCTTGTGGTTTTAATTTGCCTTTGCCTGATGTGGCAAATTTTCACGTTTAGTTCCCTGGACACACCCTCTCAGTGAGTACTGTTGGTTTTCGTGTGTTGACCTCGTACCCTGCAGCCTTGTTAAATTCGTTTAGTAGGTCACAGAGCGTTTTTGCTTTAGTACCTGGACAGTCATGTTGTTGGTGATGAGGGCAGTTTCATATCTTCCTTTCTGATCTGGTTTTCTTTCTTTTCTTTGCTTGACTCACCAGCTAACATCTCCATTATGTCGAATAGGAGTGGTCAGAGCAAACTTCCCTGCCTTGTGCCTGATTTTAACGAGAAAGCCTGCAGTCTTCTACCTTAAGTATGATGTTAGCTGTATGTTTTTTGTAGGTGCCCTAAACCGGGTTAAGGAAGTTTGCGTCTGGTTTGTGGAAGGTTTTCAATATAAATTGTGTTGGATTTTGTCCAGTGTCTTTTCTGCCTCTCTGATGATTGGGTCTTTTCTGCTTATTCTTTGGACGTGGTGAAATCCTCCGCCTGGGCTCTGAGCCCTGAAGGCCTCCTGCGTCCTCGGGATAGCGCTCCCTGGTCGTCTTGTAGTGCCCTCTTTTGTGTCCTTGGGTGCGCTCTGGAGAATACCGAGGGGACGTAACAGCCAGATACAGTGTGGCTCCCGGATGGGGTCCCAGGCCAGAGACAGGGCATGGGTGGAGAAGCCAGTGACATTCACGTTGATTCTGTAGTTCAGGTAGTGGTATTGTATGCCTGTCAATTTCTTAATTGTGGTGGTTTCCCCATGGTTCTGTAAGCTTCTCGTAGGAAAAGCTGGATGAAAAGTATCCGGGAACTCTATATTATTTTTGTGACTTTTCTTTAAAATTATTTCAAACTAAAAATGATGAGGTGATTTCATATGGGCAACATTTTAAAACACCGTTTGGCAGTCTTGGCCTCTTCTGACCTGTATCTTGCTGAGGCAGCACTGGTTTATAACACCGTCTGTCACGCGCACGGCGTTGCGGTCAGCTTCCGTGTGTGCGTACCACCACCAGAGCCGAAGCCTCCACCCCTCATGGACGGCGGCCCCCTTGCCCGTTCCACCCTCCCCGTCTCTGCCTTCTCGCTGGCTTTGGATATATGCTGCTTTTAATGTGATTATATATATATAATCCCATCCATGGCGGTCCATGGACTTCTCCAGGCCAGAACACTGGAGCGGGTCTTTCGCTTCTCCAGGGGCTCTTCCCAACCCCGGGATCAAGCCCAGGGCTCCCGCGCTAAAGGCGGTCTTCGCCAGCCGAGCCACAGGGACGCCTGCTCCCACTGTATCTTTTTTTTTTTTTCCCACGTGTTGTTTCTTTTGTCTCTGGCTGCTTTTATGTGGTTTTAGAGAAATTGATGTTTTCTTCACGTTTTTCTCAGGGCTCTTTGAGCTCCTTGGATCTCTGTGTTCATAGTGTTTATCAACGTCGGCATGTTTTTTGACCATTAGATTTCTCTAAACTTGTTTTATCACCAGCCATAGCACATCCCCCCGCTCGCTCCTCCCCTTTGGAGATTATACATATAGAGAGCAATCTGCTCGAGGCTGTCCCACAATTCCCTGATGCTCAGTTATTTCTTTGTCTTTCATTTTATATAGTTTTTATTATTATGTTTTCTGTTCACTAATTTTTTTTCCCCCTAGTATTTGATCTACTGTTAATCCAATCCAGAGTTTTTCATCTTAAGCAATCTTTCATCTCTGGGCAGTTTGATTTGAAATTTTTTTTTCTTCTATATCTCTATTGACTATGCTCATATTTCCTTCTACTTTCCTGAGAATTTAGAATCTAGTTATGACTGTGATACTCTTGTCTGCTGTCAGCCCTGTTATTTCTGGGTCGCAGTCAGCTGACGGATTTTTCATCCTCATTTGCTCTGTCTCCCTGCTGCTTCGTGTGCCTGGTGGGTTTTCTGTTGGCTCTTGGCCCTTGTGGATTTCACTTTGACCCATCCAAGACTTGCTTCTAAGTGTTAGAAGGAGCAGAGCAGCCTGGAGGGCGGTGTTTCTCAACATTTTTATTCATCATTACCGCTCTCTCCTTCCCCGTTACCCTAATCGCATCCCTCTGTGGCACTTTAAGAAATTGCTTATTCATTTATCGAGTTGTGGCTGCGCTGGGTCTTCGCTGCGATGACAGGCTTCTGATGGTGGCGGCTTCTCTTGTTGCGGAGCATGGACTCTAGGCACACGGGCTCAGCTACTCCGAGGCACGTGGGATCTTCCCAGACCAGGGACTGAACCTGCGTCCCCTGCGTTGGCAGCTGGATTCCTAACCACTGGGCCACCCGGGAAGTCTCCCTTTGTGAGACTGTAATGCCACAACTGTACTATACGTGTTTCTGTCTATATTACAGGTGTTTCTGTCCTTTATGCAGAAGTGGTTTTTTTGCTTCCCTTCCGCCAGAACCAGCTTTCACCCCCAGGGGGCGGTGTTGCCCTGTTGGGATGCACGCCCACAGGCTGGTCCTTCCCCTAGTGACACACGGCTCTTCTCCGCGTGCTCAGTGCGCTGTGCACTAAGGCAGCCTGTTTTTGAACACTTTCTTAAAAGTGGAGCATACCCTAGCACACAGCACTGCACTCTAGAGTGCAGTACACGCCACAGCCCCCAAACCTGAATACAGATGTTCCTTCTGAGAGCCCCAAGCTGGGAGCGACCCAGAGGTCCTTCGAGGGGTGAACAGGTAAACAATTTCATTCCCACACAGTAGGCCATTGAACAATTATGCAAGTCAGAGAGGCCAGACCAACAGAGTGCCGTGTGAGCCCATGTATGCAAAACTCGAAAATGCAAACTAATCCATAGACGAAAAGATGACTGGCTGCCTGGGGATGGAGACAGAGGGAAGGGCCGATCCCAGACGGACACCGGGAAGTCAGGATGGAAGGGTTTTTGTCGCATGGGGTTTCATGGGCGGACAGACCTCAGAACTCAAAAAGTTATTCTCTGTTTGTGCAGTTTATTACGTGCCAATTATATACACCAGTAAAGTTGTGAAAGTAAAAAAATGAAGGGTTTGCACTCCATTTGGGGAACCCATATTTCTCATTAGTGACCCATGTGTATAAAAATGTATACGCATGGTTATGGTTGTTTCATGGTTTATAATAGTGATGACGTTTAATTTGTGGGCAGCTTATGGGAACACTTGAACTCGACCCATGAAAGCCTGCAGCTGCAGACCTGATGCAGTGGTGGCTGAGTTTTCCTTTGCTGAGCACGTGTTCATAGTCGACAGACGGACTTGTTCTCAGGACCTGTGGACTCTGGGGAGAGAGGGTGGTTCTGAACATGGGCTGGGCCCAGAGGCTGCCTTGAGCCTGCTGTGTCGCCGAGCGTTTCAGGACAGTAATGCCAGTTGCGTGTTTGTTCTCTTACCTTCTAGAAGGTGCAGGTAGCAAATCAGAAAGTCAGGTTTAGTGAACACCTTCAGGAAAGTTTAGGTCTCACGAATGCTTAGTTGTAGCGGTGTTATGCAATGAATACATCCAGATCAAGAAACAGAACATTACCTGTTCTGCTAATTTGTCTTTAATGTTGGAAGGCATTTTTAAGGTTAACTTAATGTATCATGGCATCCGGTCCCATCACTTTATGCAAATAGATGGGGAAACAATGGAAACAGTGAGAGACTTCCTTTTCTTGGGTTCCGAAATCACTGCAGATGGTGACTGCAGCCATGAAATTAAAAGACGCTTGCTCCTTGGAAGAAAAGCTATGACCACCCTAGGCAGCATATTAAAAACCATAAACATTACCTTGCCAGCAAAGGTCCATCTAGTCAAGGCTATGGTTTTTCCAGTAGTCATGTACAGATGTGAGAGTTGGGCTATAAAGAAGGCTGAGCACTGAAGAATGGATGCTTTTGAACTGTGGTGTTGGAGAAGACTCTTGAGAGTCCCCTGGACTGCAAGGAGATCCAACCAGTCCATCCTAAAGGAAATCAGTCCTGAATATTCTTTGGAAGGACTGATGTTGAAGCTGAAACTCCAATGCTATGGCCACCTGATGCAAAGAACTGACTCACTGGAAAAGACCCTGATGCTGGGCAAGTTTGAGGGCAGGAGGAGAAGGGGATGACAGAGGACAAGATGGTCGGATGGCATCATTGACTTAATGGACATGAGTTTGAGTAAACTCCGGGAGGACAGGGAGGCCTGGCGTGCTGCGGTCCATGGGATTGCAAAGAGTTGGACACAACTGAGCAACTGAACTGAACTGAAAAGCAACAAAATTAATAAGAAGGGTAAAGAAAAATGGCCCAAAGATGAATAGAAGTAGAAAGGTTGCCAAGGCTGTGTGTTTTTAGCTTAAAAAGCTTTAAATGGAATGACATTTTATTAAGGGGAAAGGAAGTAGGTCTGACTTACAGGTGGCTGTTTCAGAGCAGGCAAATAAAGGGATGAATATGGAAAGTGAAAAAGGCGTGTGGAAAGTGGACCCCAGGAAAAGTAGGGTGCATGGTACAAGTTATCTTGAGACATTGAACTGCCTTTGAAATCTTTTATTGCTACTTTGGCTAGTGAAACATAATTTTTAATTACCCCCGTTTTTGTTAAACACAGTCAAGACTAATTTATTTTGAAAATAAGGTTGGCCCATTGAACATGTAGCTTTTCTATATTGACTCTTATTCCTGAGAATAAGTTTAAAACTAAATTTCCCAAAGGCCTCTCAGGGCCAGGAAAGCCATGCCAAAGGTCTGCTGCCAGACTTTGGGGATTTTTCTCTTCTAGAGGTCTCCAAAATACTTTGAGATTTCTATGGACAGTCCTATATTTACCTCATAAGGCTGTTCAGAACCCAAGTGTGTCTAATTTCTGTAGAGACAAGGAAGAGAGAAAAATGTTTTATTTTTACCCACAGGTGTAAATTACCAAATTGTTTTAAACCATAAGTAACTTGAAACTGTGGTGTTGGAGAAGACTCTTGAGAGTCCCTTGGACTGCAAGGAGATCCAACCAGTCCATTCTGAAGGCGATCAGCCCTGGGATTTCTTTGGAAGGAATGATGCTAAAGCTGAAACTCCAGTACTTTGGCCACCTCATGCGAAGAGTTGACTCATTGGAAAAGACTCTGATGCTGGGAGGGATTGGGGGCAGGAGGAGAAGGGGACGACAGAGGATGAGATGGCTGGATGGCATCACTGACTCGATGGACGTGGGTCTCAGTGAACTCCGGGAGTTGGTGATGGACAGGGAGGCCTGGCGTGCTGCAGTTCATGGGGTTGCAAAGAGTCGGACACGACTGAGTGACTGAACTGAACTGAACTTGAAGAGAAGAGCTTCTTTATATCTGAAAACAAAGATTAGAAGCCAGTAATATGTCAGACCCTGATGCTGGGAAAGATTGAAGGCGGGAGGACAACTCAATGGACATGAGTTTGAGCAAGCTCTGAGAGCTGGTGATGGACAGGGAAAGCGCGGCGTGCTGCAGTCCACGGGGTCGCAAAGAGTCAGACGTGACTGAACAGCAACAATATGTCCGACAAAAATTCATGAAAATTATAATCATCTCATGTAATTAATCTGTTCTGTTGCCCTTGCCTGACGATTGAAGATGATAGTGACATTGATGGTTTTAAGAAATTTGTGAAGTTTCTGTTATTGAATGATTTGTCCAGTTAGGGCCTTGAGCCCTGGAGCTTGTAGAAAGTACACTCCAAGCGGAAGACACATTTTTAACCTTTTTCTTTTTTCATTGTAAGGGCATTAACCCTGCAACTGAGGAAGGCTTGATCCCATTAAAATAAAAAGGGATAAAGCCTTTGCTGGGTCCCTGGTTTGTCAGGATTTCCCATAGCCCTGACTGTTTGGTTTACAGTCAATGTTTATTCATTTTAAATTAGCTGGTTTAGGAGTAGACTGTTGTGTTTTAAGGACATCAGGATAGCAACAGTCTGACAATATGGGGTTAATTTTCTTAAAAAGCAGAATGGGCTTTACCTACATGTATCATAATCTTCATAGATCATTGTGAAATAGTTATTTTACCAAAGTAACAAAAGGTTTTAAAGGTAAATACAAATCACTTAAAGGCAAAGAAATTCACAGTCTGTTATCAAAAGCTGCATTCCGAGAAAACTTTGTTCTCTTAATAGAGAAAGTTCCAGTCTGGTACAGGCTCATATTCATCGTGAAATAATCGCTATTCACTTAGTCAAAGTAGCAACAAAAGATTTCAAAGGCAGTTCAGTGTCTCAAGATAACTCGTACCACGTACCCTACTTTTCTTGGGGTCCACCTTCCACACACCTTTTTCACTTTCCATATTCATCAGTTTATTTGCCTGTTCTGAAACAGCCACCTGTAGGGAAAGATTGAAGGCGGAAGGAGAAGGGGACAACAGAGGATGGGATGGTCGGATGGCATTACCGACTCAATGGACATGAGTTTGAGCAAGCTCCGGGAGTTGGTGATGGACAGGGAGGCCTGGTGTGCTGCAGTCCATGGGGTTGCAAAGAGTCAGACACGACTGAGCGACTGAACTGAAGTCACACTTACTTCCTTTTCTCTTAATAAAATGTCATTCCATTTCTTAAAGCCTTTTAAGTTAAAAAGATACATTCTGTTTTCCGTAAGTAACCATGAATCATTGGCAAACATAAATCACCCAAAGCTCTTAACTCATTTGCATTTTCTTTCCTGAGACTCTTCTTCACATCAAGTGACTTTCCTTGTTGAAAATTTATAACAGATATAATAAGATCTTATTTAGTTTATATTTAACCAAGGCACACTGAAAGTATTACACCTAATGTTGATAAGTAAGATACGTCTGAATTATTTAGATAAACAGTAATAGCAAGTATTAGTTTGAGTATTTCCCAGTTCACGTGAACCTGAACTTCATTTAGAATTGTTTGATTTGTAAGCACTTTCTTTTCCTTAGATCAGTTAAATTTGAGCTCATTTACAAATTAACCTCAGCAATATTAACCAAAGACACACTAATCCAGACAGAGATCTCGTCTCTTTGCCCCCACCCCACCTTTTTTCTTAACTTGAAGTTCTACTGGTTTGCCCAAGGCTGAAGTCTTAGGCAAAGTGTGCTGTATATCTCGAGGATTGAGAAGAGTTAACTTCAGGCCTGTTTCTGTTTTCTCAGGTCAGAGCTTAAAGTATTTCAACATGCTGGCTTTTTTCTAATCGCATATGCAGAAAGAACCGGTTTTGCAATTTCAGCAAGATTTCTCCAGAGTCTAAAGACATCACAGCCATACTGTCTTTTTTCCCTCTCTGATCATGGTGTCATAGCTAAAATTTAAAGCGCGTGATCTAGAGAATGCTCACCTTGGCCCTAATAGCAGCGGCAGACTGACTGATAAGATGTTATCCCAGCACAGACTGTCGCTCTCGGGAGGTGCGGGTCTTAGCTTGATCCAAAGGTTCTGAAGGACTGAGGGAACTTGAAGGAGTTGGGAAGCATTGATTCCCCCACCACCGCCCCACCACACTGATAGAAGTTAGAAGAGGATTCTTTAAAATATGCGATGCTTGGGGCTGGTGCACTGGGATGACCCAGAGGGATGGAATGGGGAGGGAGGAGGGAGGAGGGTTCAGGATGGGGAACACATATATACCTGTGGCGGATTCATTTTGATATTTGGCAAAACTAATACAGTTATGTAAAGTTTAAAAATAAAATAAAATTAAAAAAAAAAAAGAAGTTAGAAGAGGATTCTTTAAAATATGCGAGTTTCTTTTAGAAGATCTGGTGGAGGGGATATAGAGGGGCGGGGTTGAGGGGGTAACGTCGCAACGGAAAGACGCCGACGCCGTGAGTCCCTGAGACCCGCACTCTGAGTGAGGGCTGTGAGGTTGTGAGTGGCGGGGCCTCCGAGTCTTTCCTTGTTTCCGACAGTAGAGGTCAAGTTGGAGGACTGTGGCATCATTTACTGTGCCAGCAAGAGGCTGTTTTTCTTGGTCCCTCAATTTGTACCGGGGCCAGGCTTCAATGCAAAATAAAGGGAGCCTTTTCTTTTCCAGGTTTGCAGGTCCAGAGTTTTTCTAGTTCTTGAGAATATAGCCGAGGGGATGAGTCTGAGGGAGGTTCCCGAGCTATTCGTAGCCTATATGCCAGAGAATGGGGGTACTGAGTCACCAGCCACAGACAGGCATTGCTCTCGTCCCAGTGAGCCCTCTGTGTGACTGAGGCACCATGTGACTAGCGGCACACATGGCCGGGTGTCCCGACAGTCACGTCTGACAGCGAGAGGTGACCCTCGAGCACGCGGCTGAGACACGAACCGGACGACCAGGCACCGTGCGACTCGGCCAGGAGAGACGGGAAAGCAGCTCCCAGGGCCATTTGCGTGACTCACGGTTTGGTGACTGCCTGAGACGTGGAAGGCCCTCTTTGGGATGCCTCAGAGGCAGCTCCTAGCCTCCAGGAAATGCATCCAGACCGAGGGGGAACAGTGAACGCTGCAGAGGAAGCAGGCTGAGGAACCCGCCTGCAGCCCTGCTGGTAAGGCGGCAGCCGTGAGGAGTGGGCTCAGTGTTCTGTGTGACCAATGTGTGCCTGGCCGTGCCGTCTTGCTGGGGGCCTGTGGTCTGAGAGCCTGGTCTGTTCGTGAGCCCCTTATCCGGTCATTCGAGTCTTCTAGCAACAGGCATCCTAACGGCTTCTAAGCACTGGACTCATGCCCGCATGCTCAGTTGGTAAAGAATCCACCTGCAGCGGGGGAGACCTGGGTCCAGTCCCTGGGTCGGGAAGATCCCCTGTGAGGGGGATCTAAGTGTTCCACATGCACTTAGGAGGGCATGGTCACCCACTCCAGTGTTCTTGCCTGGAGACTCCCACGGACAGAGGAGCCTGGCGGGCTGCAGCCCGTGGGGTCACGCAGCACGCAGCACGGTCCTCACCCTCATTAAGTCCGGAAGAGGAGAGCAGAGCCTCCCTCCTTTGGGTGGCAGCTGCTGGGGCCCAGCAGAGTAACCCTGGCCCGAGTTTCTCAGCTGGTTCCACAGCCACTCGCCTGTTAGCAGAGGATTTGAGGAAAAAGAAATGAAGCAAAGGAGAGTCGGAGGGAGAACCCCCAGGAGATAAATGGGCCCAACTGTTGTGGTCTGTGCACAAGCTGGAAAAGCATTTCCAGACACGTGGCACAATGAGAGGAGAGGAGAGTTTATTAGCGCGGGAGATGCCATTAGAACAGCGGGCTGGCTCAAGGGAGAGCCGATGCATTTCCTGGGTTAGTAGCCAGTTTTTATCGTCTCAGGACAAAGAAGATTCCTGCTGGAAGGGTGGCATTCGGTGACTGGTTTGCATAGGTGTCCTTACCTACTGTGGGGTCAGGGAACTGGCCAGTAAGGGTTGGGGGCTCATGGCAACGGTTGCTCTGGGGCTCAGTCAGTTCCGGAGACGGTCCCGGTTCTGGGTTACGGAAGCCTTGCCACAAGCCCCACACGTCTGACCGTGGTATGGGGCTCCAGAAGATGTACTGAGGCTCGATCTGGGATTCAAGATGGGCTCCATCCTGGCCGGTGTTCCAGGCGCTTAGAAGAACATGTGTTCCGCTGCTGTGGGGAGGACATTCCCTCCAAAGTTCCTTCCATTTTATTGACATTAAATATCAATTAAGTCTGTCTGGTCTGTTGTGTCGTTTGCGGTTTGTGTTTCCTTATTCGTGTTCTGTCTGGGCGATCCGTTCATTGGTGGAAGTGGGGTGCGAAGGTCCCTCACTGGGGCCTTCCCTGGTGGTCCAGTGCTTAGGAGTCTGCCTTCCAGTGCAGGGGACGCGGGTTCCATCCCATGTGCCACGGGGCAGCTACGTGCACCGCAGCTACTGAGCCTCTGTGCTGCAGCTGAGGCCAGTCAGTGCTAAGATATTCGTAGATACCTGCAGTCCCCCAGCAACAGCGCCCTGCTGCTGATTTGCCCTTTGGTGGCTGGTAGCGTGTGCCTTATGTATTGAGGTGCCCCTGTGTTGGGTGTAGAGACATTTGCGATGTTACGTCTTCTTGGGTTGAGCCCTTGGTCTTCATGTGCCGCCCTCCTGTCTGCTGCCGCGCCTTTTGAACGTCTGTTTATCTGGCATGAGTGGTGCTACTGCAGCTCCCTTTTGATCTATTTGCTGGAACGCCTTCCTCCAGCCCCTCACTTCCAAAGTCTGCATGTGTCCCTAGGTGTGAGGTGAGTCTCTTGTAGACAGCATGTATTTGGTCTTGTTTGTTAATCCGTTCAGCCCGTCTGTGTCCTTTGGTTACAGCATTTAATTCATTTACATTCAATATAATCATCCATCTATATGTTCTTATTACCATTTTCTTACTTGTTTTGGATTTGTTTTTGTGGGTCTTTTTCTTGTTTCCTGCCTAGAGAAGTTCCTTTAGCATTTCTCGTAAGGCTGGTTTGGTGGTGCTGAATTCTCCTGCTGCTGCTGCTAAGACGCTTCAGTCGTGTCCGACTCTGTGCGACCCCATAGACGGCAGCCCACCAGGCTCCACCGTCCCTGGGATTCTCCAGGCAAGAACACTGGAGTGGGTTGCCATCTCCTGCTCCAGTGCATGAAAGTGAAAAGTGAAAGTGAAGTCTCTCAGTCATGTCTGACTCTTCGCGACCCCATGGACTGCAGCCTACCAGGCTCGTCCGTCCATGGGATTGGGCAAGAGTACTGGAGTGGGGTCCATTGCCTTCTCTGGCTGAATTCTCCTAGCTTTTGCTTATCTGTAAAGCTTTCGATTTGTCTGTCAAATCTGAATGAGAGCCTTGCTGGGAACCATCATCTTGGTTGTAGGTTTTTTCCTTTTGCCACTTTTCCTGCCACTCCCTTCTCTCTTTTTCCCTGCTGCTCCCTTCTGGCCTGGCTCCCAGCCTGCCTGTTCATTCTTCTGCCTCAGTTGTCCTGTTTGTTTATTCCTTGTGGTGTCTTTTTCTTTTCAGTGTTTGTTTTGTTCATCAGTGTTTATTTGTCCTTTAGATTTTCTAGGTCCTTAAACATTTCTTGTATTTTCTCAATCCATGTCTCCATTCTTTTTCTGAGTTTTTGGATCATCTTTACTAGCATTACTCTGAATTCTTTTTAGGTGGATGGCAGAAAAGTTTAGGTCTTATAAATTTTAGTTTGCTGCAGTTTTATGCAGGGAATCATTGTGCACATTGGAAGTCCTTTGAACTGCAGTTCTTGCTAGGCTGGTGAGGTACAATCAAACAGAAGTGACCTTGGTTACACAGTTTCCAGTTTTGAAGTTTCTGTTGCTGGTGTTGTAATATACAGTATTAACATAGGTAAAATACAATTGTTCTGTTTACTTCTGTTTGTATAAATGTAAGTTATATGTTGTTTAATCAAAATATTTCCTCTTGGCAGTGGACTCTCGAAAAATTGACCAGGAGGGGAAAATCCCAGATGAAACTTTAGAGAAACTGAAGTCCCTGGGGCTTTTTGGAATGCAAGTCCCAGAAGAATATGGTGAGTAAAGGGAACCACCACCCAACTGGTTCAGCTTTCAACAAAGCCTCTGTATTTGTCCATGAAACAGTTCTGTTCTGGAAAGGTGGCCTTTGAAAACGCATTAAGTCCAAGGTCGGGCTGCAAAAATGCTGAAATTAATCAAACTGCCCTTTGTGGGCTAAATTTGGGGGGCTGGCTGGTGAGCGTGCGGCCTGGTGAAGGGGCTCTTTGGCAGGAAAAGCCAGTGAGTTCTGTGCTCCCGCCGTGGGGGGGCAGGGAAGGACCTGCAAGGTGTCTGCTCTCTGAGCTCCACGGGGGAGGAGGCTGGGTCTCACCCCTGGGCAGGCTGATGGCAGCGGGCTCTCTGGCAGAGGGGCGGCCCCAGGCCGTCAGTGCTCTGCGTCTGAACGCTTCAGAGGGACAGAACATAGTCCCATGTGGGCACCGGACCAGACACAGCCTGGTGTGCACTCTTGGGATCCTTTCCTACGAGCATGGCCCCCCGCCCCCAGCCTGCCCTCCCCAGAGCCCTCCCCCGAGCCCTGGCTGGGGCAGCCTCCAGCTTCGTCAGCTCGGGGTCAGGGGTTTGGGTTGGAGAGCTGCTGGTGCTGAGAGCCGGGCACATCTGTGGCTGTGAGCCCAGTGTCCACGCCGGGGGGTCAGTTTGCACAGCAAGGCCCAGTCGCTGGTTTAGCTCCAGGGCAAAACTGCAGTCCGTTCCCCCCACCCACCGCCCACCTCGCAGCCCAGGGTGGGGACTCTCGTGCCGCCGGGACCCAGGCTGGAGCGGCTGCAGTCTGAGGCAGAGCCTGAGATTCTAGGGCAGAATGCTGTGACGCCGCATCTGGAGGCGTGTTTCCTCAGGGGATCTCTGTCTGTGTGTGTCTGTCACCGTGTTGTAAGCTGTTAGAGGATATCTCCTACTTGTCTCCCGTTGAGTGCCTCTTCCCACATTTCCAAATGACAGTAATAAGAGAAGGTACGGTATGTGGAGGAAACACGGCGTCATCTCTGCAGCTGCTTCACTGCTGGCGGGACGTGGCGCGGGCCTCGGGCGCACCTGCAGCGTGCGGGGCAAGGCCCTGTGCTCTCCCCAGGCCTCCAGGCCCGGCGGGGTCCCAGGCCCCGGGGAAGTGTGTGCTGAAGGCGGCGGCCACGTCCAGTATTAGAACAGAGCGGGAGGCTGAGCCCGAGCGCAGCAGTTGGCCTGTCGTCCGCTGCGGAAAGGAAGTGTGTGGAGGAGAGCTGCCAGACGCAGCCGGCTTGGTGACGGCGTCTGCTTCCGCCTGGGTCTTAAAGAAAGCACTTCCTGATTCAGGAGAAGTCGTTCTTTCCTCCACACAAGTTTGTGTGAAACTTGAATACGTCTTTTTGTGTCTCTGTGTTTTCTGCCAGCACACGTGTGTGTGTGTGTGTGACTGCACAGCCCCATCCCTAACTCTGCTTTATGAGTTCCTCTTGACTGTGAAAATGCTCTTTCATGAGATCATAAAATGGTCACGTTTGGAACTATTTCATTTTCTTTCTTTTTTTTTTTTTAAACTCTTCCTTGGGAAATGAAGGCAACTACAACCTTATGTTCACGCCCAAATAGTTTTCAGAAACGTCCCCGGTCTGAAGCATTCTGAAGTCTGGTTGGAAATCTCTGCGCCCAGTTCTCCTCCCTGACCTTCAGCTCCCCGCGGTCTCACCCGCCTGTCGCCTATCCCCACTCTTTGTCCCCCCGCCCATGATTTCACTGATGCTTTCTTGAAGAAGGCTTCCCTCAGTGCTCAGCTGGCAGAGAATCCACCTGCAATGCGAGAGACCTGGGTTCGATTCTTCGGTCGGGAAGATCCGCTGGAGAAGGGATAGGCTATCCGCTCCAGTATTCTTGGGCTTCCCTTGTGGCTCAGCTGGTAAAGAATCTGCCCACAGTGTGGGAGACCTGGAAGACCCCCTGGAGAAGAGAAAGGCCACCCACTCCAGTACTCTGGCCTGGGGAATTCCATGGACTGTATATAGTTCATGGCGTTGCAAAGAGTTGGACACAGCTGAGCAGCTTTCACTTTCTTGAAGAAAAGTGTCACCATTTTTTCTTAAGCAAAACGGACATCGGCGTATGAAACTAGTGGGGACACAGTGTCTTGACTGACAGGTGGGGTGGGGGCTGCGGCAGGCTGCTGGCCTCCCTGGCCCCTGAGCTGGGGGACACTGTGTTAAAGTCCACATCTGCACGCGCTTGTTACAGAGCTAGAAAAGGCCTGAAGGGAGGTGGATGGAAGTGCGCTGAGCGCTAAGCTAACGCGCGATGTGTTTTCTTTGTGGCTGTCTGTGTTGTCTTCCCTATAAAACGGTGAGCGGGCCGTACTCCACGGAGCCTTTTCTGGGAGGATCTGGGGCGGGAGCGTGAGCGGGGCTGTTCTGTTCCCGCCCCAGGTGGCCTGGGCCTCTCCAACACCATGTACGCGCGGCTGGCGGAGGTCATCGGCCTGGACGCCTCCATCGCTGTCACTCTGGCGGCTCACCAGGCCATCGGCCTCAAGGTCAGGTGTGGGTTAGTGGGGCGCACGGGGGGACCGCGCCACTGGCTCCTCTGGAAACCGCCGCCTCCCCATGGCCCTGCCCCATCCCTCCAGGCCCCGGTCAGAGGCCACCGCCTGCGTGGAGCCTGCCCGCACCGGGGGCGGGGAGCAATCCCTCCCGCGCTTGGCTTGCTCCCTCGGGGCCTGCGCGTGTCCGCCCTGCTGCTGGTGCCCACCCTGCACTGGACGTGGAGCATCTCAGGGCAGGCCCCCCGGCCCACAGCTCAGTCCTTGGGTGGTTTTGCTTGGCACAGGAACCGAGGGGGCGGAGCGCCCCCAGGCTCGGCCGTGGCTCCAGCCACCCAGCTGGGCAGTGGAGAAGCTGCCAGGGAGCCCGAGTCCCGACCTGAAGCTGTGGCGGGCCGCCCAGCCTGTCCCCATGTGGGGGCTCCCTGACCCCCCAGCAGCTCCCCATTTATTTTCTGGGGCTGCCAGCTCCGGGCGGCCCCCTTGCGTGAAGGAAGCATGTTCTGTGAGCCCGTGGCGCCCGCTCCTCTCACTGCCGCTGAACGAGCCGTGTATGTCGCAGGGCATCATCTTGGCCGGCAGCAAGGAGCAGAAGGCCAGGTACCTGCCCAGGCTGGCGTCCGGGGAGCACGTGGCCGCCTTCTGTCTGACGGAGCCAGCCAGGTCAGCCCCACGCCCCTCGCAGCCTCTCTGCCTGTCCGCTTCCTGCTCTCATCTTCACCTTCCTTCTCCTCCCTGGTGACCCTTACAGACAAGAACAGGCCCGTCAGCTCCTGTTCTGTAACTGTTTTATGCTTTGCAACCCTCCTTATCGGCTTTCCTAGAGGCTCAGTGCTAACTAAAGAACCCACTTGCCAATGCGGGAGCCCCAAGTTCGATCCCTAGGTCGGGAAGATCACCTGGAGAAGGAAATGGCAACCCACTCCAGTGTTCTTGCCTGGAAAATCCCATGGACAGAGGAGCTTGGGGGCTATAGTCCACAGGGTCCCAACAGAGTCGGACACGACTTGGTGACTAAACCACCACCCTCCTTATATAAACAAGCGTCAGGCGTCACGGCCACAGCGGCTTTCAGACCGTGCGGGGTGGGTGGTGTCATCCGCACCGTCCAGGCTGTGGACTGAGGTTCAGCAGCGTGGAGCCGTCAGCCCAGAGTCTCAGCTGCCGTGGGCTCAGGGCTTCCGACGGCAGGTCGATCTCAGAGCTTGGCACGTGTGAACCCGCCTCTCTCTGTTTAGGCCTCCCAAATGTCCTCACGGACACAGTTTCACCTGAGGTCATAAAGTGGGATTGGCCAAACCCACCTTGCCACCTGTTTTTGTAAATGAATTTTATTGGAATGTACCTGCTGTGTACACATTGTCTGAGCCTGTGAAGCTGAATGCATTTATTACCTGACGCTTTAAGAGCTTGTCATCTCCTCTGTTCCGCTCTGAAACTTCCTGTGGGGGCCCTGAGGACGCTTGTCTGTTCCCAACCACCTGTGTCTGTCCCCGCAGTGGGAGCGATGCCGCCTCCATCCGGACCAGGGCCACGCTAAGTGCAGATAAGAGTCACTATGTCCTCAACGGCTCCAAGGTACGGCTTTGTGGCCTCCGTGGCCCGGACCTTCAGCGCACTCACTGGCCACCATGCTCCAGGGGTCGTCGGGGCAGACACATCACCCCTTGACCATCTTCCTTTGTTGGCAGAAGAAGTGGGCTCAGAGAGGTTCCCTGACCCACCCCATCCTGTCCGCCTTGTGGCAGGATAGGTACCAAGGCGTCCCAGCCTCAAAGTCTGTGGGCTTCTGGAGCACCACCCACCTCGTTGAGCTGCACTCGTGTGTCTGTCTGTTTTTTCTATTACACGGAACTTGAAGCACACACGTGTACTGCTGGGAGCGTCCATAGCCGCCTCCTACCTTCATCGCCACCTCGGTTGTGCTGCAGCTCTGGGTAGTGGCCGGGGCAGGCTCAGTGCGACTCTGCAGGGCAGTCATAGCACCACTGGACACGGAACGCATGATGATGACTTCTGGGCTTCCCCAGTGGCTCAGCGGTGAAGAGTCTGCCTACACCGCAGGGGCCACAGGAGACTCGCGTTCGGTCCCTGGTGGGGAGGATCCCCTGGAGGAGGGTGAGGCACTCCACCCCAGTGTTGTCGCCTGGAGAATGCCCCGGACAGAGGAGCCTGGCGGGCTGCACTCCATGGGGTCACAAAGAGCCAGACAGGACTGAGGCAGCTGAGCGCGATGACTGCTTAGCATCTCCTTAGCACCCGTATTTTTCTGATTGTCTCATACCTGTTCGGTGGGTTTTTTTTTCCCCAAACAAGTTGCTTGAATCAAAATCCAAGTTAAGTTCTATGCAGAGCCATTTGTCGAGGAGCCTCTCCCCTTCCCCACCCTCTCCTTCTACTTCCCTCCCACCCCAAGGTGTCCTGTGCTAGAGCCAGAACTGCCACACACACACCCCCAGACACACTCACACACACACCACACACCGCACACACCCACACAGAAACCCGGACACACACGGCCCTCCAGGGAAAGCCTTGCTCTGCTGTCCTGAGCTGTGGTGGGCAGCCGACGCCGACAGGCGGCTGGAGTCCTCCTGCTTTCTCTCCTCAGGTCTGAATCACCAATGGAGGCTTGGCCGACGCCGACAGGCGGCTGGAGTCCTCCGCTTTCTCCCCTCAGGTCTGGATCACCAATGGAGGACTGGCCGACGTCTTTACTGTGTTTGCAAAAACGGAAGTCGTTGATTCCGACGGCTCAGTGAAGGACAAGATCACAGCATTCATAGTAGAAAGAGACTTCGGTGGCATCACCAACGGGAAACCCGAGGATAAGATGGGCATCCGAGGCTCCAACAGTGAGTGGTGCTGTGCGCGTGTGCGACAGATGAAGTGTGTGGCCCACGCATGTGTGTGTGCGTGTGAGAGAATGTGTGTGAGATACTAAAATGTGTGTGCACGCATGCGTGTGTATGTGAGAGATGAGGGCGGCGACGACTCCCAGGTGAGGTTCCCGCTGCCCGGTGGGACGCCCAGCCTCAGGGGCGGCCGGGCCGGAGGGGCCCTGTCACAGGGCTCAGTACCTCAGGCCCCCATCTTCCCCCGGGGCCCCCTCCTCCTTCGCTCCCTCCTCCACGCCCAGGCCCACCTGCAGCCCAGTGCGTGCTCGGTCCACTTGAGGCCAGCATCCTGGACATGGCCCTCGGCCTGGCCAGAGCGGCCACACGGTCCTCACGGGTCCCTCAGAGGCCAAGGGGCTCAGCCTCTCAGCGGCCTCGGCTCAGACCACGGGGGCTCTGAGCAAGCGGCGAGCTGCGTGGCCTGCGTGCAAGCCGGGGCCCGAGCACCGGGACCCCGGCTGAGCTCCTGGCCATCGTGTTCCAGCCTGTGAGGTCCACTTTGAGAACACCAGGGTGCCCGTGGAGAACGTCCTCGGAGAAGTCGGAGGTGGCTTTAAGGTGCGTTGCCCGCTGCCCGGGCCCGCGGAGCGGGGAGAACCGGGCTCTGGATGCCCCCTGCCCGGCTGGAGGCCTCGTCTGCCTGGGGTGGGCCAGGTTCCTGCCTGCAGTTCTGGGAGGGCAGCCTGTGGAGCGCAGGGTGCACAGCGCGGGGTCCCGAGTGCCTGCCCTGATTCTTTTTTTCTTGGAGTTAGATTGTGTCGTGTTTTCATTGACAGGTAATTCATGTGGCAGAATTTGCCGTCTCCTGCACGCTCGCTGTGGTGGTTTTCAGGACAGTCGCTGGGCTCAGCGCCCCACTCCGTGTCTGACTTCAGGACGTTGCCGTCACCCCAGAAAGCAGCGCCACACCTTGCCCTCCCCCCGCCAGCCCCGGCCGTCACTGCTTAGTGTCTGCTTCTGTGGACCTGCCTGCTGGGCTGTCTCCTTGCGATGCGATGCGCATAGGGCTTCTCGCACGCTCTGTAGCCAAGTCACAGAGGTGTCGGGTGAACGGGCCGCATCGTGCTCCCCTGTCATCAGCTGAGGGTTGGTTCGTTTCCAGGCCATTTGAGTCGCGCTGCCGTGAACGCTCGCGCGCATGTTCGTGTGGGAGCACTGCTTGCCATCCCGCTGGGGGCACAGCTGGAGGAGCGCAGGGCCGCAGGCTGACGGCGCACCGAGTGCTCTGAGGGCCCACCAGGCTCCCCCACGGTGGCTGCCGTTTCACGTCCCCACCGGCAGCGCGTGGGCCTGAGGGGCCCAGGTTTCCACAGCTCGCCAGCTTGTGTGCTCGTCCTGCTTTAAGTGCTCACTCTGGCCTGGGTGCAGTGTCTTCACCCTGGGGGAAGCTGCCCCCACCTGGCCTGTGCATAGGGGTCAGGACTTCCCTGGCCTTACAGACGTTAAGAGGCTCACCTGAGGGCGCCAGCCAGGCCCCGGCCCCCGCCCGCCGGGGAGTGGAGCAGAGTGCGGGAAGGGCGGGTGCGGGAAGGGCGGGTGCGGGGCGTCCTGTGTGGCTGTCACAAGGAGAGGGCCCAGGCTCCCTGAAGGCCGTCCCTGGAGACGCCGTCCACTGTTGACAGTCCTGAGCTCACAGCGCTGAAATACTTGTGTGCGTGTAAGAGAGGATGGCGGCATCTCTCACTCACCAGCAGGCCCTTGCAGGCTTCACTCGCTAGGGAGCGTGGCTTCCTGAGGTTGCGAGCTGCAGTGTTGCCCCACGTGCTGAGGTCAGTCGCCCTCCCGGGCCCCGGGGTCGAGCGGCTCGCGGTTTCTCGCCCTCCCTACTTGGCGCCGCCCTGTGTGGCCTGTGTCCTTGCACATGTCTTGCACACTTGTCCCATCATCTCCTGAGTTCGATGCCGAGTCCCCGGGTCGGAGCCTGAACATTTTAAGTTCTTGGGCTGTGTTGCCGCATTGCCTGCTGGACAGTTGAGCTGTACATGAGGTCTCTGTCCAGTCCTTCTCAGCGCAGCATTTAAAGAATTTCTTTCCCACTGTGTTAGGTGAAAAGTGATGGTTTTAACATGCAAAAGGAAATAGATTTCTAAAGCCCTGCTTTGTGATGAGTAGGGTTGTCCACCCGTCAGCCTCAACACTGAAAAGCACGAGATGCTGGGGGTGATTCCAGAGATGGAGGGTGGGATGACCGCAGGCCCAGGGAGCGGAGTCCGGCGTGCAGTCAGGGAGGGATCTGGAGGACAGCTGTAGGCAAGCCGGCCCCGCGGTGGGAAGGTGGCAAGGGGGCAGGAGCCGGGTCGGGAGGGAGGGATGCCTGGGCCCAGGAGCCCCTTCAGGTCGGGCGAGCCCTCCAGGCTTCCATCGCCCCCCAGGAGGCGAGCCTGGCGTCCAGCCCTCCCCTCCTGTTGTTGTAAGTGAAGTTCAGGGTAAACTGCGAAGAGGCCATGAGGGGGGCTTGTTTACGGCCCTGAGCTGGCCTCCAGGGGCCTGGTGGGAAGATCCCAGGACCCCAGGTGGGCAGTCGCTTCTCCTTGTAGTCCCGTGTCCCGAGACAGGAGGTCTGACGTCAGGGCTCGGGGGCCCAGGGCCTGCGTGTCACTTTGCACTGGGACTCACCCGAGCCGCCCGCCCCGCGGCCAGCTGCCGGACTCACCCGCCAGGACCCAGTCTGGTGCCCATTGACTGGAGCAGATGCTTCCAGTCTCCCCAGCCCCGTAGGGTCTGTGTTGAAAGAGTCTCCACTCAGCTTATTGAGCAACTCATCATACATTCAAACTCAGAGGCATGTTTGCTTAATCTGAGTCACCTAGGTGAGCAGTCTGCACGAAGCTGCGTCACACGCTGCTGCCCCGCCTCCAGGCCTCTGCCCGGGGCTCCCGGCCTTGAGAGAGGCGGGCAGGCCCCAGGCCCTCTTGGGGCTTCGCACTGGCGTCCACCAGATGTCTGGGCACCCTCCTCCCCACCTCCCGACCCCCCCACACTGGACTGTGCCCCCCTTCAGTCCCCGCCCACCACACGCTGCCTGCTGCCTGGGGGCTGCGGTGTCTGTGCCCCTTGGGGTCTGCAGGGGGCGCCTCCCCGGACCCGGCATCTGGTGCTTGGGTAGCAGCGTGTCCACTCGCCCCCCCGCTGTAGGTCGGGGGTTGGGGTCAGAAGAGGACAGAAGTCACCGTGGGAACTGGAGGCAGGGAGAACGTCCATGGTGGAAGGCTGGGCCCCATGCACTCCAGGCAGGGGCTGGCACTGCCAGGGGCTCAGCGCTCAGAACCTTAGGCTCTTCACCCCTTAAAGGGGCCCTGACGCTGAGGCGCGCCAGGAAGGTGAGGCGCTGGAGGCAGATGCCCAGCTCGTCTCAGCCCTGGCTCCCTTGCCCCAAGGCACGGAGGGCGTCCCCTTCCTTTCTGGGCTGACTGCACGGATGTCTGTGAGCATCGCAATGACGATGGCCTGCTCTTGAGTGGTGGGGACTGTGCTCCCCAGCCCAGGGCGCTTAACTCCTCCGAGCACTCCTGTGGTCTTTCAAGAAAGCCTCTGGCCCAAGTGGACGAGGCTCTCGCGTGCTGTGCCCCCAGGGCCCTCGGGTTCCCCAGCCAGGCCCCCGGGGAGACTCATGCTGAGCCCCCTCTCCCTGCAGGTGGCCATGAACATCCTCAACAGCGGGCGCTTCAGCATGGGCAGCATGGTGGCCGGGATGCTCAAGAAGCTGATCGGTGGGTGAGTGGGGGCACCTGGCCCTGCCCGGGCTCCCCGTGCCCCCGGGCGCAGGGCAGGCGGCTGCTGAGCCACCCCTGACAGCCCGTCCCATTCAAGCCTGGGATCCGGGCTTGATCCAGAAGGAAGGGTGCATGGGGGCAGGTCTGCGAGGCCAAGGTTCAGGTCCCAACTCACACGGGATGGGGTGGCACGTTCTGGGGGAGGTGAGGGCTGCTGAGTGAATGTGCAAATGCGAGCTGGACACCCGCAGGCCTGGCGATGGTGCCCCACGGGTGTCCGCACAGCGGGGGTGGACGGTGAGGTCAGTTTGGGGACCCTGGTCTCCCAGCCTCTGGATGGTTCATTTCTTCTAGTAGAGTCCCTGAAACCCAGATCTCCTTCCTTTTGCCAGTGAAGTTAAAACAGCCCGCTAGGGTCTGGGGGGCATGAAACGTCACTGCTGGCTTCGCTTTGCCAGAGGGATGTGGCTGAGGCTGAGGCACGGGCATGCCAGGGGCTGCTTGCCATGGGCTGCTCGGGGGGTGCCTTGGAGTTCGGGGAGGGGCTGGTTTACAGAAGAGGAGATCCAGGCTCCCAGGGGGCAGCGATTTGCCTGAGGCCTTGCCCCCATCAGCCTGCACACTCGGGGCCCATCTCCCTGAGCTGAGCTGCCACCATGGCCCTGAGCCCATCTGGACTCTGCTGCCTTGTCTGGAAAGCTTCTCAGGGCGAGAGCTTCGCTCTCATGCTCAGAGGCTGTGGAGCCCCTGGGATCCGGGAGCGCGGGAGCCCATCTGGGGAGTAGTGGGAGGGGAGGCTATGGGCGCTCGGCACCTTCAGGGCCAGCCTGGGACCCCGAAGCGGCCACGGGCCACGGGCCACCCTCCCGGGTGTGAGCCCCTGTGCACTGCCCCGGCCTGGCGCCCCTCCGTCCCCCACCCCGGGCACCGCTCAGAGGGGACAGGCACCCCTCCCTGGGGACACCGGAAGGCGGGGCTGTGACATCCAGGGTGTTTGGTCTCAGGGACCCGCCTCTCGTGGTTCCCATCTGAGTGCGTGTGGGTGTTGCCTTAGGAAAGCATTTCAGGACAGCGGGAAATTGTTTTTGATAACTCCACTCTCACTCAGAAATGACCGCCGAATACGCCTGCACGAGGAAACAGTTCAACAGGAACCTCAGTGAGTTCGGCCTGATTCAGGTGCGGAGGGGCGAGGGCTGGGCGGGCAGTCCCCCGCGCAGGCACTGAGAGCCTGCCCTCCTGGCAGGGATTCGGGGCGAAGACGAGCTTGCCCCCGGCTTGGTGCCCCTGGCCCCAGGTTCACTCTGCGGCTTGGCGGGCCTGGGTGTCCGTGCAGCACATCTGTCTTGACTGTTCTGAACACTCCAGGAGAAGTTTGCCCTGATGGCGCAGAAGGCCTACGTGATGGAAAGCATGGCCTACCTCACGGCGGCGATGCTGGACGCACCTGGCTTCCCCGACTGCTCCATCGAGGCCGCCATGGTGAAGGTAACCCACACAGCACGCCGGCCTTCCTCCCCACAGTCAGCTGCTGCCTGGGCATTGACGAGGTACCCACGCCAGCCACCCCGGGACACCGCTGGGAGCAGAGCGGCAGAGGGACAGAGCCCTGCTGGTCTCCTGGTGGGCTTTGTGCCAGGCTGTCACCAGCTGACTGCTGATGACAGTGAAAGGAGAAAAGTATAACTCCACACCCACCGGAAAGAGCGGCGGGGCTGCCTTGGGAAGGCCTGCCTTGTTGTAGCTTACGGCCTTTCTATGTCTCGGTATCAGAATTGCCTTTCCTGAGTATTTGGCCAAGGCAAATACCAACGTTTCCTGTGTTTTTTGTCTTGGGCGGCCCGAGAAGTCAGTTTGGGGCCACCAGTGAGATGACCAGCAGGGCCCCTCCCCGGGCCGGGGTGGCCCCGTCTGGAAGCGCAGCTCTGCACCTAGGCCTCCCCGTGCGGCCCGCCGGCGGCCTGTGCTGACTTTGCCCCACATCCACGGCAGGTGTTCAGCTCCGAGGGTGCCTGGACATGCGTGAGCGAGGCACTGCAGATCCTCGGCGGCTCGGGCTACATCAGGGACTACCCGTACGAGCGCTTGCTGCGCGACAGCCGCATCCTGCTCATCTTCGAGGTGAGCGCGCTCTGCCCGCCAGCGCGAGCCCCTCCCACCTGCCTGAATGCCCCTCGGCAGGGGGCGTGGGGGGTCTGCGCCTCCCCGGGTCCCCCCGAGGGTGCGCCCGGGGAATCCGCTGCCGTGAGCTCACAGGCTGCCCAGGACTGCTCTCCCGAGGCCCCTCCCCTGCCAGGACGTGGCGGTCCTCCGTGGCTGGCAGGGTGGTCAGTGGGGGTGCAGGGCCCTCAGTGTGAAGCCCAGACTGCCCGGGATGGGCTCGGGTCAGCCTGGAGGCCACCCTGCTCCCGCCTCCTCTCCCGGAGGAGCCTCTCCTGAGGACAGCCCAGCAGTGTGGCCTCAGTCCAGCCCCACCCCTCTGGCCCATGTGCCACCAAGCGTGCCAGGCAAGCCACCACCCAGACTGCCTTCCCGAGGACCCACAACTAAGGGTGCTGGGGACTCAGGCCCCATGGGTGTTGACACCCGCTGCTGGGGAACAGCCAGCTTCTTCCCAGAGGAGCTGGGCCTGGACCAGAGTGGCCTCCGAGCGCTTGCTGTACACTCGGTCAAGCATCCCTTGCCACCCGGGGCAAGCTGCCTCTCCCTTAAAGACACAGTCAGGGGAAAGGTGTGACCCCTGCAGGGTAGTTGTGCGGGGGCAGGGCCCCCGGGGGGCTACAGTCACGGGATGGGGCAGGGCCCCCGGGGGGCTACAGTCACGGGATGGGGCAGGGCCCCCGGGGGGCTACAGTCACGGGATGGGGCAGGGCCCCCGGGGGCTACAGTCATGGGATGGGGCAGGGCCCCTGGGGGGCTACAGTCACGGGATGGGGCAGGGCCCCCGGGGGGCAGTAGCCTGCCTATCCCCCGGGCCCCTGTGATAGCCCTGCTTCCCGAGGGTTAGCAGGCAGCAGCATGGCCTAGGTGGCCCCTGGGGGTGGCCTCTGACTTGGATAATGTCGGCTCCAGGGAACCAACGAGATCCTCCGCATGTACATCGCCCTGACGGGCCTGCAGCACGCCGGCCGCATTCTGACCGCAAGGGTCAAGTAAGTACCATGTCCACCGTCTACCCCCCGGGTCCCCCTGCCCAGCAGATGCCTGTGCTGGAGCAGCCAGAGGAGGGGACTGCCCCTTCCCAGGACGGGGGTGCAGCCTGGTGGGACTCAGCTCACTCCTGGGCTGCAGGGGAGGTGGGGCGGGGCTTGGGGGACGGCTGCCCGGGAAGCTGCCAGGGTCCTGCCCTGAGGTCACCCTGCCATCCACCTCCGTGGCTTTTACAACCAGATCAATGAGGTAACCCTCAGACAGTCACTCTGGCATCTCCTCTGGCTGCTCCCAACGAGCGGGCCAGGGGAGGGGCAGGGCCCAGATGTAATCTGGAGCCGCCATGGGTGCCCTGAAGCCGTGGGCAACAGGAGCTGGTCTCAGGGCCCCAGCTCATGGGGCCTGTGCTCTCTGCAGGGAGCTCAAACGGGGCAACATGACTACCATCATGGAGACCGTCGGCCAGAGGCTTCGGGACTCCCTGGGCCGCACAGTGGACCTGGGACTGACTGGGAAGCTTGGAGTTGTGCACCCCAGCCTTGCGGTGAGTGGGCCCAGCAGGGAGCCAGCCCCCCGTCGGTATGTCTGTCCCAGAAGAAGTGTGGCCGGGGCACTGGGGAGGATCAGTCGGTCCACGGGACCCCAGGTGGCCCTGTCTCCACCATCGCAGTGGCAGGAGGGCCTGGGCACACAGTGGGCAGTGCCGAGCTGAGCCCTCCGCTGGCCCAGCAGGACGGCGCCCACAAGCTCGAGGAAAACGTGTACTACTTTGGCCGCTCTGTGGAGACCCTGCTGCTTCGCTTCGGCAAGGTACCTGGGGCAGGGAGGCCGGCAGGCTAGCGTCTGAGCCAACATCCAGCGAGTGTCCACCTTGGGCACCAGGCCTGGAAGGCAGGCCTCGTCACCTTGGAGGGCTGGGGTGTGGAGCGGGGCTGGCCGTGGCTGCCTGCCCTGTGGGCTATTCAGCTCGCCAGAGGCAGGGGTGGAGGAACCCTGCCAGGGGCACCTTCCAGTTGGCGAGAGGCCCCGAGGCCAGGAGGGGCAGCCCCATGTGGCCCTGGGTCTTGAGAGCTGATCCGTGGCTGCTGTGGCTGAAGTGATGGAGCTCCGGCCTCTGGCCTCGGCCAGGCTGTGGGACGTGTCTCCGCCCACGTTTGGGGTGTAGAGTGAGGCGCAGAGGTGGGCCCCGGTGAGGACTGTGGGGCAGGGGCCCCAGGGGCCACGCCTCCCGCACTGTGTTCCCAGACCATCGTGGAGGAGCAGCTGGTCTTGAAGCGAGTGGCCAATGTACTCATCAACCTGTACGGGATGACGGCCGTGCTGTCTCGGGCCAGCCGCTCCATGCGCCTGGGGCTGCGGGACCACGACCACGAGGTGAGCCCCCCGCCTGGGCCCACAACAGTGCTGCGGCTTCACCTCACTGTGCTTTACTGGGGCCTGCGGGGTGGGGGGGTGTGGGCCCATGTCCTGGTGGGGTGAGCGTGCGGTGCCCTCCAGACGACCTGGAGCCAGGGGAGGTTGGCGGCGTTGCCGAGCTGTGGCCATGACAGGGGCTGGTGCTCTCAGCTCCAGCGGGCGGTCTGTGCTGCTCAGGACACAAGGCTGCTGCCTTCTGCCTTCCTGCTGGAGAGAAGAGGGGGTGACGGCCGGGGTCCCAGGCCAGGCTTTCTCTCCCTCTGTGTCCGCACGCATCTGGACGTGCTCTGGCCCACGGCTTCGGGGTCGGGACACCCTCGTGCCAAGGAGGTGTTGAATCACCCCCCCGGACACAGGGCTCGTTAGAACCTAAAGCCACGGCTTCTGAGCCCAGCTGCCTGACCCGTCAAGGTGCCAGCCTGGGCCGACAGACGGAGGTCTTGGGAGTGCAGAGGTCGGGCTCCAGGGTGGGGCTGTGCTAAGCCCAGACTGCAGGGCCCCCGGCAGTCATCCTCGGGGATGTTGGTTCTGGCAGGTTCTGTTGGCCAACATCTTCTGCTCAGAGGCTTATCACCAGAATCTCTTCACCCTGTCTCAGCTGGACAAGCGTGAGTGGGTGCTGGGCTTGAGGGGCGGGGGGACCAGGCGCCTGCTGAGCAGCAGAGGGGACGGCACGTGCTCCGGGCACCGTGGGCACGGGCACCGTGGGCACGGACGCCGAGGTCGCGTGCGCCGCAGGGAGACGCCTGCGCCGCCGGGGCCCCTCCCCGCACTCCCTGAGCCCAGAGGCCCCTCCCCGCTGGGTGCTGCTGCCTCCGGGGCCCCCACAGGGTGAGCTGTCCTTGGACAGAGCGCTCCAGCAGCGGCCCTGCTGTCACGGCCCTCTCCTGTTTCCCGCGTAGATTCTCCAGAAAACCTGGATGACCTGGTCAAGAAGGTGTCCCAGCAGATCCTCGAGAAGCGGGCCTACGTCTGCACCCACCCCCTAGATCGGACGTCCTGAAGAGGGCCCGCGTCCCCACGGCCGCCGCCCTGGACACGCCACAGCGGCCCGAAGGCGGAGAACGTGGTTTATTACAAACCAACCGTTTCTCCTCTTCACCCGACCTGTGGGCACCGCTGCTGGATGTGTTCTTGGCCTGTGAGTGGACGCGGGGTAAGCATGGAGCTGCAGAGACTCGCCGGCTCGGGGGGCACCCGGAGGAGGCTGGCAGGCACAGGTCCCGGCATAGGGGCTACGTCTGTGAGGCCACACGTTCTCCAAGAAACAGCTCAAAAACTGCATACGTGTCGTTGGTTTTAATTTGGAGCAAAAGGCGCTTAAAACACGCACCAGGAAGCATTTAGCACAGCGTGTCTGCCCTTCGAGTGTGGGCAGTCTAGACATGCGTCTCTTCTGAGCCAGCCTTGAGTGGACAGAGCTTGGTCCTCAGGCCCACCGTCTGGGGCTGGCTTGCACGGCGCTTGGTCCTTGGCGTGAGGGCTTTGCGCTTCGGCGCCGGGCCTGCTCCAGTGATGCTGCTGGGGCAGCAGGGCTGTCCTGGGGCTCCTCGGCCTCTCCTCGAGCACGGCTGTGTCTCCGCCTACATGAGCGGCGTCTCCCCCGGCTCGAGCAGGGCCGTGTCCGGGCCCCAGTCTGCTCCTCGCTGACATCCTGTTCTGCATGCTCACCTGGCAGGCTTCAGGCACTGGTCTGGCTCCTGGGTGGTTTGTCCAGAAAGCTCACCCTCCACATTGTCTCGAGGCGTCCAGGCTCTCCTGCTCCCCTGAGGTGGAGTCACTGCCCGCCGGGGCGGCGGGAGCCACACAGGAGCGGCACTGGCTCGGGTGGGGCTGAGCGAGCGCCCAGAACCGTGACAGCCTCTCTCCCAAAGGTCCGACCTGGGGTTTCGTGAGGAAGTTGTTTCCAAAGCTGTGAGTGATTCGCAGGTGAGGCGCTCTGTCCAGGATGGAGAGCTTGTGTCTCCCGCGTGGAGCCGTCGGGAGGGGCTGGCCGCACGGGAGCCCACCCAGGGCCTGCTCCATCCCTGCAGTGTCCATGTCCACATCCCCTGCGGGGCTGTTCTCACCACGTGGAGGTGGGGGGAGCACGCGCCTGCCCATGCACCCAGGGACCTCATCCCAGAGGGGACGGAGAGCCGAGCTGGGCCTTCCCAGGCTGGGCCACCCCTGTGACCCTGGGCCAGGGACCCCCGACAGGGAGCGGGGGTGTCCTGCAGCCCAGAGCCTGGGGGTGCTGGCCCCCGGGGCGCGTCAGCACACACTCCTGGTGCAGGCTCCGTCGCCAGCTGCCCGTGGGTGCGCAGGAACAGAGGAGACCCGAGTTGCCCCGACCCATCCTCCTGGGCAGGGAGTCTGGCAAACCTAGTTGCCAGCTAGTCAGCTCTTTCCCTGAACAAAAGTTCTGGCTTTGTTAAGTCACACATTGTGGTCCCTTATGTACAAGAGGGTAACGAGGACACAGAGGGGTCATCGTGGCCCTTCCCCTTGGAGGGATGAGTGGCCGGGTCCGAGAGGGTCCCGGGGGGCCTCTGGAGGCAGTCGTGCCCTCTCACAGCTGAGAAGGCAGGCGCAGAGTGGAGCGGGGTGTACCACCCAGAGCCCGGCCTGCAGTCTGCCGGCCCTGCCGGGGCCAAGGCCCCACTCTCACCTGCCCTGGGCTTGGGTGCAGGCGGAAGCTCCAGGAACTCCGGCGGCCGTGTGTACAGGTTGAAGTCCTGGTGGCGCCGGTCCCAGCCCCACCTCTCCCGCCGCAACACCGGCTCCAGCAAGTTGGCGAACAGGGCCTTCTCCCTCCACTCCTGTGTCGGGCAGCAGCAGGTCAGGGGAGGCCCCGTGCACCCCTGCCCAAGCCCCGCTCTTGCCACCCACCTCCGTGGCAGCGCTGGTGGGTGGCAGCCGCAGGGGCCAGGTCGTGCCCATGCTGTGGAGACCCGCCGTCTGGAAGCCGCTGGGCGTGCGCCAGGCCTGGCGGGACTCCCTGCGGGCCCTCCTCTCCTCCTCCTCTGGGTCCAGAGGCCCCACCGTGGCTGACAGGTACTTCTGCGAGTATGTGAACCTCCTGCCCGGCTCCTGTGAACGAGCGCAGATGGGCGGGTATTGTGCCTGGGAGTGGGCCAGGCGCTAGGGCCCTGTCCCCTGGGTCAGAGGCTGCTCCTGAAGCATCCAGTGCTAGAGGGAAGCCTTGGCCCAGGCGTAACGGTTCTGCGAGAGCCAGGGGCCTGCGGCTGTTCACAGCCACACGCCGCTGGGACGGCATGGGGCCCCGGCTCCCGCTGTAGGAGGAGGGTTCACGTTTAGTGGGAACACGGCCGCTCCCCCTGCACCAAGATCCCCGCTGACAGCCGGCCACGGGGTCAGAAGAAGGAGCCCACTGGGTGTCCCACCATCCACCCGCCCACAGTGGGCACGCTGGCCTGCTCCGGGCCCGGCGCCGTCACTCACCTTGGCCATCTCCCGATACAGCTCCTTCTTGGCCAGCTCCACAGAGTTCAGGGTCTGGATACTGTAGTTATGCACGGTGTGCGTGTCCGGGGCCGAGACCCGTATCACCCTCGCTGCAGAGCTGGGAGGCTTCCTGCCGACCTGGGAGGCCGCTGAGATGTTTCTCTGGAGAAGGAGACGCCGGTCATCCCCCACACAGGGCGCCTCTGCAGCCAGCGGGTGTCGGCGAGGGGGCCTCTGGGAGGCGGCCACAGCCCCAGGTTCCCACGAGCAGTCTGGAGCCCGCCCAAAGCAAGAGACACCATCCCACCATCCACAGTGGAAATGAGCGGACTGCAGCGGGAGCCACGGGCTGGGCTCGCAGCCTAGTCTCGAGAGGCCTCGGCACATCTGCGAGCCACACAAGCGGGTGGGGGCCAGCGAGTGCCTCACGGCGGGGCATCACGTCCAGCGTCCAGCTGTGCTCACGGTGGGGGGCCCGGGTGCCCTGACCCGTCTGCACCGGGGAAAGGGCAAGCCCCCTGCTCAGCCTCACCCCAGGGCCGGCGGGTGGGTGACGACCCGACACCAGGGGTCCTGCCTGTGCTCCTGACCCAGGGTGGGAAGCGGACAGTCACCTGGGGGGTGCAGACAGCGGCTGCGACTTCGTCTGGGGGCCTGGGGCTCTCTGCTGGCCTGGGGCTGACGGGAGTGCCGGAGTCCCGACTGCCAGCCAGAGTGAGCAGTGCATGTCATGCGTAAGGCCATATGTGCAGCCAGATGGCTAGAAGGGACAAGACAAGAAGGTAGCATGAGGATTGCCGTCATTTAGCAACACCGGGTGAAGATGTGAGCGCTGTGAGACAGAAGCTGAGGCCAAGGCAACAGCGCCGGCTAGGAGAGCCTCGGGGCCGAGAGGAGGCAGGTGAGGGGGACACACTGCCGTGGCGACCACTGCAGAGCGAGCCGCGGGGCTGGGAGATCAGCCGCACAAGCTCCCGAAAGGCAGCCTCGGATAAGAGGCTGACCGTGAGGACCCAGAGCGCTGGCTAGGAAAGCCTCGGGGCCGAGAGGAGGCAGGTGAGGGAGACACACTGCCGCGGTGACCGCTGCAGAGTGAGCCGTGGGGCTGGGAGATCAGCCGCACAAGCTCCCCGAAAGGCAGCCTCGGATAAGAGGCTGACCGTGAGGACCCAGAGCGCGGAAGGTGGAAACGCGAGCAGCGGCACCGAGACAGGAGGGGCCGGAGAGAGGAAAGGCCGCAGAAACGGCGTCGGAGTCCACACGGAGGGTGCGGGTCTGGACACAGGATTAAAGGCCCGAGGGCAGGAAGGGCAGGAGGGGCCGCGCGAGCACGAGTCAGCGTCCCAGGGCGACGCGTGCCGTCACACACGGGCTCCTGCACGACCGGGAGGAGAGACGGTCTCCGGCTTCCAGCCTGCTGCTGTTTGACAATCCAGTCTCAAGATGAGCATGTGTAAATGAAGGCTGCGAGGGGGCGGGGGTGTGAAGTAAGTGACGGCCACGGAGGAGTATCGGGGCTTTTCCAAAAGACGGTGCATGACGGCTGCCTCGGGGCATCAGGGCATGCCCAGGAGCTGCAGCGGATTCCAGAAACACAGGTGGGGCCACGGCGCCACAGAACCAAGCTGCCAGAAGCCAGGCCGCTGCAGGAAACGCTCGCAGTGTGGGGCGATCCTGACCTCAGCCCATCCTCTGGTGAACCGAGGACCTAAGGGGACCTTCCAGCCCTGAACTCGGCGATGTGCTGACCGCACGGACATGGCCAGCGGGTTCATCTCACACAAAGGGAAGGAAGTGAGGAAGACTGGTGTCCGACCCTCTCCAGGAAAGGCTAGGCTTGACTCCAAGGCCGGGGGCCTCAGTGTACGGACTGTAAGGACGGGGGTAGGATGACACGGGGAGCCTGAGCCCTGAGCCCAGCTGCTCTGGCCCTGGTGTGGGGCTGGGGGCTGTGCAAGGCCGTCTCTCCTGGAGCCCTCGGCTTCTCAGTCCCTGATACCTTTACTGCCCCAGGAGGAGGGGGGTGAAGTACTGATCTGACCCTTGGCGGCTCTGCGTCCCCTCTGCCCCGCCCCCCCACCCAAGGGTTCGCGCGAGCCCCAGACCCCACAGGACTCTGAAAGGGATGAAATAAAAATGTGAAAAAGCACATGTGTACAGTGCCTTCCTTCTTTCCTTCATCTAACCTAGACAGAGAAATCTGTAACCATTACTGCACAAAGATGACCTCCTTCCTCCTACCTGATGGCTCGGCACGCTGCCCTGTCCCAAACCCATGCATAAAATAAACAAATAGACTGGACAGCCTGCGTGCAAGCGCCCTACCTGAATCCGCCACTGCACGCTGACCAAGGCACAACACTGCCTGTCACGCTGGACTCCAGCGGGCCATCGGCATCACATTCGACGAAGGGGGAGGAAAACCATGCCTCCTTTTGTCCCTCTGACCTCCCCGACTCGGCCGCGAAGCCCATCCTCGGGTGGGGGTCCGCACCGCCCGACAGCCCGGGAGGGAGCCTCTGCCTGGCACCAGAGTCCCGAGCGGCGTGTCAAGGCCTCGAGGACTCACGTGGCCTCCCGCATCCGGGGGCTGAGGTTCCCCACTGCAGCCTCCCTCAGCCGGGCTGCTGCGGCCCCGCCTGGGGTGAGTCTGGAGGGCAAGGCTTGACAGGGAAGAAGTGGGGAGATGCACGCCCGGGGCTGTTGGCTCGGGCACACCCCTGTGGAAGGCACAGCTCTGGAAGCCCACCTGCCCTGAGGCATTGCTTTGCCCAGGGCACCCGAGGCGGGCAAGGGAAGGTGCTGCCATCCTGTGGACACTTCCTGGAGCTGCAGCTGGACAACCGGTGCTTCCTGGCACCCCGCATTCATAAGGCCGGTGGGGGGCAGGGGGCGGGGCCTGGCAGCCATCCGAACACAGCCCGCTTTCAGGAAGCCGCAGGCCACAGGGCCGGTCCCCTCACACCACTCTTGGAGGGAAGGAAAACGGGGAAAAAAGAAAAAAGTCTGCACACCTCCAGCACAGGAAAAGCAGCTCGGCATCCTTCATGACGGCAGGCGTGCCACTCAAAACAGCAATGAGAAGCAACCCCAGCAGTCCCCATGGCCCAGCCTCAGGCCCACAAGAGCGGTACACGCGGACGGGGCTGGAGGCACGGCACCCACCCGCGAGGCCGTCACTGGGAATGCACACTGGCCACAGCCAGTCCAAGGGACAGGCTCCCCAGACCCCTGCAAGGAAGAAAGGGGAAAAAAAACAAAACAACCTATTGAGACGGGCTATACCTGGGATCTGACATGCCACACCTGGGCCTGGATCCCGAGAAAACTGTCCAGTTTGAACTCGACAGAGGCACCCCAGCATTCACCACGGCGCTACGTACAACAGTCAAGACACAGGTACAAGTCTCCACCGACCGATGAGCGCAGAAACCACACGTGGTCCCTCTAGAGGATGGACAATTGAGTACTCAGCCATAAAACCCGCCACTGAAAGTGTTTGATTATGCCAGTGGTAGCCACAGGGCTGGACCTTGAAGGATCACATGGTATGTCAAGTCAGCCAGGCATAGCATACGATTTCCATTCGAGCAACATGGAAAGAGAGATCAAAATGACTAGTAAGCAGAAACTCCCAGCTTTCCAACACAGAGTTTCAAAAGGGCACCTTGAGTGGCCAATATGAATTCGGAGTTGAAGATTAACATATACGGAGAAATCTGCACTTCTAATAGATAATCCAGGATCAAGGACCTGAAGTTCAGCACAGGGAACTATTCTTGTCCTTCTGAAATAACCCCTATAGCTAAAGAATCCCAGAAGAATAGCTATACTGTACATATACGTCGTAACTAAAGCAGGTGGTTTTACGCCGACAACAAGCATTATTTTTCAAATGGATTATACTACCACATAGCAACAGCGCGAAATTAAAGGGAAGAAGGGAAAGTCGTGTTTAGTTTACTCCCTCTGACCTCTCTGGCCCCGGCTGGCAGTCCGTCCCTGGAACCTGCCCAGCCCGGACTCCTTGGCGGGACTGTGGGGGCCGCAGCGCTAACGGCGTCCGACCGCAGCAGACATGAGAAGGCTCCTGTGGCCGCGGGAGAGTCCCAGCCTGATGCGGGGGCTCTGCACGCCCAGAAAACTCCTGAGAGACCGAAGGTGTGATCCAAGTGCACTGACAAGGAGTGGATTTTGTGGACCTTAGTATTAGTTACATCTTAGTATAAATAGGAAAAATTAAATAATGGTTGGGCTTCAATTCGTGATCTTAATATGAATAGATATCTAAAAGTATTTTAAAGTAGCAATTCCTAAGACATTAAAAAACAAATAGGGAAAATGTTTTAAAACAAAAAGTAAAAAATTGAACTAGTGAATTAGGTAAACAGTAAAAGTAGATTGGTAAATAACCCAAGAAGTGTTTCTTTTGGGAAAAGCTAAGAAGGTGAACATGAGTCTGAGTGAACTCCGGGAGTTGGTGATGGACAGGGAGGCCTGGCGTGCTGCGATTCATGGGGTCTCAAAGAGTCAGACACGACTGAGCGACTGAACTGAAGAAGTGAACACCAGTGTAAAGAAACAACCTCCTTGTTGCTTTTCATAAAGAGCTCATGGATATAAAAGTTACAAACTTCTGAAAGATGTTTTTTCACTAGAGGAGGGGCAGGGGCCAGGGCAGTGGCTCTGCCCACACTGACCAGAGGCCTACACAGAGTTGAAGGCATCACAGACGGTAGTGGGTTTTAAGCCCCTTTGGTTGGTACCAGTTACCAAGAGAGGTCCTTGACCATCAGACCACATGCACCTGTCTCTCCATCTCACCAGCGTCCCGGTCTCCCGTTCTCTTCCTGTCTACTCGCGTTTTCTAACACAGATTACTTTATCTCCTGTGTTGCTTAGACATGACCTTGGCAGCTTAAGCAAGGTATTACACACACACAGTTCTTTCTCTATGGTGAACTCAGTGGCCAAAGGAAAAGAAACAGCTTAGAGTGTTTCTTTCCCCCTTTGAGGAAGGATGAGCTCTGCCAGGGCCAGAAGGAAGGCGGAAATGTGCAACCTGGCATGGCTGTGCCCTTCACCGAGCACTGCCTGGCCTGGGGTCCCCGGGCAGGAGAATCCACACAGGCCAGAGGCTGGCTGTCCCGCACAGCCCGCTACACGGCCCCGGTCCGGGAAGGCTCGCAGCCAGCAGGGGGACCGCCTACCTGAATCAGGCTCGCCTTCTGGTCCCTGCTCTTCAGGATCACGTTGCTCCGCCACCGCAGGTACTTCTCCTGGTGGGAGTGGATCTGTGACGCCAGGGTGGACTTCCGGCTCTGGAAGGCCTCGAGACTCGGGGCAGGGGCCACAGCTAGCAGCTTCTGCTCTGTGAGGTCTCCCTGGGACAAGGGCATCCCAAACTCCTGGCTCAGCTCCTTGATCATGGCCGAGGAGGGCAGCAGGTCTCCCGTGATCACCTCCCTGAGCCTGGAGCTGTAACGGCAGATGCAGTAGATCCTGGAAAGCAGAAGTGCCCCCGCTCAGCCTCACCCACCTGGCACTGCAGATCTGAGCACCCCCATCTTAGCAGAGGAGGGCAGAGAGCTGACCCCAGGTCACACAGCGCACGCAGGAGGTGTCAGATTCTGTCCGCTGTGCCCACAGGGGCAGGGCGAGGGAGGAGGCCTCTTTCCCAGGCCGCCCAGCCACCCGCCCACGTGCCGCTCCAGTTCTCTCTTCGGTTCTGCTGCTGCTGCTAAGTCGATTCAGTCGTGTCCGACTCTGTGCGACCCCATAGACGGCAGCCCACCAGGCTCCCCCATCCCTGGCATTCTCCAGGCAAGAACACTGGAGTGGGTTGCCATTTCCTTCTCCAATGCATGAAAGTGAAAGTGAAGTCGCTCAGTCGTGTCTGACTCTTAGCGAGCGACCCCATGGACTGCAGCCTACGAGGCTCCTCCGTCCATGGGATTTTCCAGGCAAGAGTGCTGGAGTGGGGTGCCATTGCTCTTCGGTTTAGGTGGCCTTATTGCCTACTTTGCATCAACCCCCGCCCCACTGTGCACAGAAGGTCCTCAATAGGCTGGCCAAAGGGGTTTGGGGCTCAGGGCTCCCTCCCGCCAGGGGAAGGGCACTAGGTACAGAGCCCGTGTCTGCGCAGCTGGAAGGATGGCACCCCAACAGGGGCACAGGGCCGCCCCGTGTTGCCCGGCCCTCCCCCTCCTTTAGGGCCGGCCGACTCCCGAGCCCGGGGACGCTGGGGAAGCCCGGCCGCGCGGCCGCCCGCACCTGCTCAGCGCCTGGAACGCCTGCGGCGGGACCGCTCTGCGCACGTAGAGCGCCGCTTGCTGCACCAGCTGCGCCAGCGGCCGGAACAGCCGCACGCGGTACAGGACCGTCTCCAGGTCGGCGTAGAGGCGCCGGCGGAAGCGCAGCTGCGAGTTGTAGAGCGCCTTGAAGGGCCCCTGTTCCGCCCGCGGGACCCTGCAAGGCGAGAGCGCGCCAGCCGGCTCCTGCCTCTGCCAGGGATGCTGGCGCGGAAAACGCCGTGAACCAGACGGCTGGGGCCCAGCGCCCACCCCCGGCCCCTAGCCCTGCGTCCTCCCCGCCCCTCGCGCCCCCTGTCCCCGCCGTGTTGCTGCGTTCAAGGTCCTCCACCTCCTCGAACCCTGGGAGACTAGAGGCAGCCTGCGCCGCCCGCCGCGAGGGTCTGTGTGCCGGGCTGTGGGGGTGGTGCCCCTTTGCTGGTTGCCCTGTTCAGGTTTTTTTGCCCATTCTTCCACTGGGACGTCTTTATTGTTTGCTTATTCATTCACAGGCATTTCTACACACTCAAGAGTACTAGCTCCATACATTGCAAACACTTTTTCTCACTTTGTGGCTTCTTTTTATAGTGTCTTTGGATGAAGAGAAGTTATTCATTTTAATATAGCCAAAGATGTCCTTGTTATCCTTTATTCTAATACCTCTGTCTTATTTAAGAAGTCTTTATTCAGAGATCATGAATACGTCCTCCTATCTTATCTGAAAGCTTTACAATTTAGCTTCTTTAAAATAGATTTTTCTTCTACAAGAAAGGCAAGAATATACAATGAGGAAAACACTATCTTCAATAAGTGGTGCTGGGAAAACTGTGCAGCTACATGTCAAAAAATAAAATTAGTACATTTTCTCACACCATATACAAAATAAACTCAAAATTGATCACAGATCTAAATACAAGACCTGAAACCATAAAACTATTAGGAGAACAGTAACCTCTTTGACACTGGTCCTAGAAATATTTTTTTTTTGGTCTATCTCCCCTGGTGGCTCAGAGAGTAAAGAATCTGCCTATAATGCAGGAGACCTGGGTTTCATCCCTGGGTCAGGAAGATTCCCCTGGAGAAGGGAATAGCGACCCACTCCAGTATTCGTGCCTGGAGAATCCCATGGACAGAGGCGCCTGGTGGGGTACAGTCCATGGGGTCACAAAGAGTTGGACACGACTGAGGGATTAAACACAGACACACGCTCAGGCAAGGGAAACAGAAGGAAAGGTAAAGCAAATGGGACCTAATCAAACTTACAAGCTTTTCCACAGGAAAGGAAACCAGCAACAAAACATAAAGGCAACCTACTGATGGGGGAGAACGCTTGCAAAGTATGTATCTGATGAGGGGTTAATATCCAGTGTTATATCCAATATTAATCCAATATATGAAGAACCATGCAACTCCCCGTCAGAAAACCAGACAACCCAATTAAAAAATGGACACAGCACCTGAAGAGGCATTTTTCCAAAGAAGATACACACGTGGCCACCAGGCACAGGAAAATACGTTCAATATTATTAGTTATTAGGAAGATGTAACTCAAAACCACAAGGTAGCCCCTCACGCCCATCAGAACGGCTATCATCACAAAGACGAGAAGCAAAGCGTCGGCGAGGATGCGGAAAAGGGGAACCTGGGCGTGCTGACCGCTGAGGAAGACAGCATGGAGGCTCCAACTCTGAGATGATCCAGCAATTCCACTCCTGGATATTTAGCCAAAGAAAATGAAAACGATACTTTCAAAATATATATGCACCCCAATTCACAGCAGCCCAGGTGTGGCTGTTGTAAGTGCCCGTCAACAGATGAAAGGATAAAGGTGTGACCTATAGATACGCCAGAGTATTACACAGCCACGAAAGAGGACGAGATTCGGCCACGTGCTCCCAGACGGACGGGCCCATCTTGTGCTTCGTGATGTGAGTCAGACAAAGACGCACATGCCATGCTTTCACTTACGTGAAATTTGGATCTGAAAACCGAAATGAACCACCAAAAGACTGTTGTGGTGAAAGCTGAATAAGAAGAGACAGCTGCAGTCTAGTTAAAGCGTCAAGGCTCCATCACTCCCCGGTGGCTCAGTGGTGAGGAGCCCACCTGCCAGTGCAGGAGACTTGAGAGGTGTGGGTTTGATCCCTGAGTGGGGAAGATCCCCCGGAGAAGGGAATGGCAACCCACTCCAGTATTCTTGCCTACAGAATGCCACAGAGGAGCCTAGTGGGCTACAGTCCATGGGGTCACAAAGACTCAGATGCGGCTGAGCCTCACACACACATACACACGACCCTGAATCAACGGACGCCTTCCACCAGCGGCGACACTGAACCTGAGCTTGGCATCGAAAGCACCCTCCACCAGCCTGACAGGCGGCCACGTACCGGCTCTGGTGACGGGCCCACAGCCGCTGGAGGCCGTGGTCGGCCAGGCCCTCCAGGATGAGGAAGTGGACCTTCCCGTCCAGCAGGTGGACGCCGGTGAGCACGTCCAGGTCGGGCTGCTCCTGGGTCTTCACCCGGATCTTGAAGGTGGACAGGATCTGCTGGATGTCCTCCAATGGGTAGGAGTCCAGGGCCAGGGCCCTGGCGTTGATCATGGTGACGTCCTGCAGGAGGCTGTGCAGCAGGGAGAGCTGCCTGGACTCGAACACGAAGACCACACGGCCGAACCGGGAGAGTGCGGGGTCGGCGCCGCCCAGCCCGCCACGCAGCGGCACCGCCACATCCACACGCAGCTTCAGCAGGCAGCTGGCCTCCAGGTAGTCCCCCGGGGGCATCAGGCCGTGCGGCACGCCATCCCTGGGGCCCCGGGGCCCAGCCGCGTGCCTGCTCCTGCGGCCGTGGCCCAGGGGGGCGGCCCAGGGCTCGCAGCTGTGCACGGGGGCGGCCAGGTTCAGGTACTTGTGGCCGAGGAGGAGGTCGGCAAAGCTGACCTGCGCCACGCCATGCGGGTCCCACATCTTCTCCTGGGTCTCAAAGGGGTTGCTCTCCGTGTCTCTGGGGGAGATGAGGGCCTGGAGGTTGAGGTACGCGTCCAGGGGGTCCTCCCCAAACAGGGTGGGCTTGCGGGAATAGCTCTCGGGCTTGCAGTCCCGGTCGTGCACTTCCACCACCATGGGGGGCCCCTCCAGGTACTCCCTCAGGTCGCTGGGGTGCATGGCCCCCAGGAAGATGACGTTGGCGTCCTGGAAGTACACGTGGCTCCCGTGCGGCCGGCCCTCCGTGCGGTGTACCGGGGCCCCGGGGAACTGGTACCTGCAGTACACGGGGCTGCAGAGCCGCTGCGGACGGCGGCGCCGGGGTCACTCGTCCCCATCCCCCGCCCTCCAGGCAGCCCCCGCCCAGCGGCTCAGATCCCAGCGCCGCTGCGGACGGTGGCGCCGGGGTCACCCCTGTCCCCATCCCCCGCCCTCCAGGCGGCCCCCGCCCAGCGGCTCAGATCCCAGCGCCGCTGCGGACGGTGGCGCCGGGGTCACCCCTGTCCCCATCCCCCTGCCCTCCAGGCAGCCCCCGCCCAGTGGTTCAGATCCCAGCACCAGGCTCATCGCCCCCCACCCCCCATAACCGACAGCCCCTGTGGTCTTCAGTTCATCATCCACAAGCCTCAAGGACGGAGCCCGCTCTTCAGGCCACTGCGAGGACCCAGGGCCATGTGCAGGGCCCCGACCTGGCGGCTGGGAGGGCTCAGCGAGCCCCGAGGTCCCCCCACCATCCCCCGGGATGGCCAGTGCCACGCGGACAGGCCCCATGCCTCCTCACGTCCAGGGGCCAGGCACAGAGAAGGCGGAGAGGAGAGGCCTTCAGGACAGGGAACCCGCGTGTCCCAGACAGGCATGTCGGGGCGCTGGCACGGGTCACCCTGAGCATACAGAGCGCCCACACAGAACTGGGGTCTGGGTATAAGAGGCCTGGCAGGTGCAGGCCTGTGTCCACACGGAGACAGAGAAGCTTGCGTGCGCTAAGACTCCAGCATCAGAAGCTGCCCGTTTGCACAGTGTGTGGTCCGAACACACACCGCTGCTACCAGGGCACTGTTTAGTTTCCTGAAATAAAGGCCGACGCTGAAAGTATTTGACAATAATCCTGGGTGGGTTGGTATGGCTTTGCTGGTACCCAGAAGAAATAATGAAGACTTTCTGGAGAAATCCACTTCCAACTTCCAACCCTGGCCTCAGAGAATTCACACTGAGAGACCTCAGGCTGGGGGACTCCTGGCCCCAGGAACCTGACATCCTCCGGGCCTGGATGAGTGACCCTAAGTGCTGAGACAGGGCCGACGAGGGTACTTATCACCGGGGCCCTGGGGACGGGGGACGGCGGGTGAGGGGCGGAAGGCCGGGAAGGGCTGCTCCGACCCCAGCCAGCCCGGCTTGCGCTCACCTCTAGTTCCCTGATGGGCACGGGCTGCGACGGGAGGGAAGAAACGCACTTGATCTTTATGGTCATGGGGTTCAGATCCTGCTTCTGCTCTTCTGTCATGAGGGGAACCTCAGTTTTCAGCGTCAAGAAACAATCTAAGATGTTGGCCGACCTCCCGCTGCTGTGGCTCACGACAGACTGCCATCCTGAGGACAGACAGACAGGACAAGCTGATTCCCAAAGACAGCCCTGAGACCAGGACAGAGGGGCCGGGGAACCAGAGCGCCGAAGACAAAGTCAGACCTTGAGGAGGAAAACCCGAGATACCGGTCACAACTGGGGAACGCCCACAGGCACCACATCTGCACCCCTTTCTCCACTGAGGCCTCATAGGTTCCTGAAGAGGATTTAAGTGTGTGCCTTGTTAAAAATGCTCTCGTTTCTTTATTTTTGGCTGGGCTGGGTGCTGGGTCTTCACGGCCGCGTGGGTTTTTTCCTGCTTGCAGCTGAGCGGGGGCTACTCCCTGGTCGCGATGCCCCAGCTTCTCTCATCGCAGAGCAGGGGCTCTGGGCGCACGGCTTTCGGTAGTTGCGGCGTGTGGGCTCAGTCGTTACGGTTTTGCAGCAGTGTGACTGCAGAAAGGACGCAGGACCTGGCCTACTGCAGGGCACACTGGCTGGGAGGACACTTTTCTCCTAAAAGGGGCCCATACATCTCAGTGGGAGGAGATACTGGGGAAGGCGAAAAAAAAAAGCTAAGCCCCAGCTCTGCAAGCAGAGGGGCCTGGTTAGTTTCAAACCCTAGATCTGTTAGTCGCCGTGTGACCTACAAGCAGTCACATGCTCTTTGAGGCTCCATATCCTCGTGTGCAAGAGGGGCACAGATCCCGCCCATCTCAGGGTGAAGAGGATGATGCCGCCTTACGTGCAGGAAGGTGACGGACTCGTGGGCTCTGCTAGCACAGGGTCCGTGCACAAAAAGACTGATTTGCTTCTGTTCACGATGCTGGTAAGTATCTCGCACTCAAAGAGAGCAGCTGCTTCCAGAACAAGTCCTGGGCACAGACTGGGTATGTCTGTGGGGGCCACGGGCACCTCCTGGAGGACCCCTCCCTGCGCCCTTGTGACTCTCTGCAACAGACCAACCACTTAAGGCCATCGCCGATTATGACCTGTGTTCTAGGACTTCGTCAGCCTTTTCATAGAAGACCGCCCAGTTTAGGACTCTCCAGTGCAAGTTCATGGCACCCCACTCCAGTACTCTTGCCTGGAAAATCCCATGGACGGAGGAGCCTGGTGGGCTGCAGTCCATGGGGTTGCTAAGAGTCAGACATGACTGAGCAACTTCACTTTCACTTTTCACTTTCATGCTTTGGAGAAGGAAATGGCAACCCACTCCAGTGTTCTTGCCTGGAGAATCCCAGGGACGGGGAGCCTGGTGGGCTGCCGTCTATGGGGTCGCACAGAGTTGGACACGACTGACGCAACTTAGCAGCAGCAGCAGCAATGCAAGTTCAGCTCAGTTCAGTCGCCCAGTCGTGTCCAACTCTTTGCAACTCCATGGACCGCAGCACGCCAGGCCTCCCTGTCCATCACCAACTCCCGAAGTTTGCTCAAACTCAGATGTCCATTGCATCAGTGATGCCATCCAACCACTGTCGTCCCCTTCTCCTCCTGCCTTCAATCTTGCCCAGCATCAGGGTCCTTTCCAATGAGTCAGTTGTTCGAATCAGGTGGCCAAAGTATTAGAGTTTCAGCTTCGGCATCAGTCCTTCCAATGAACATTCAGGACTGATTTCATTTAGGATGGACTGGTTGGATCTCCTTGCAGTCCAAGGGGCTCTCAAGAGTCTTCTCCAACACCACAGTTCAAAAGCATCAATTCTTCGGCGTTCAGCTTTCTTCACAGTCCAACTCTCACATCCATACATGACTACTGGAAAAACCATAGCCTTGACTAGACAGACCTTTGTTGGCAAAGTAATGTCTCTGCTTTTGAATATGCTGCCTAGGTTGGTCATAGCTTTTCCTCCAAGGATCAAGCATCTTTTAATTTCATGACTGCAGTCACCATCTGCAGTGATTTTGGAGCCCAAGGAAATAAAGTCTCTCACTGTTTCCATTGTTTCCCCATCTATTTGCCATGAAGTGATGGGACCAGATGCCATGATCTCCGTTTTCTGACTGTTGAGTTTTAAGCCAACTTTTTCTCCCTCTCTTTCACTTTCATGAAGAGGCTCTTTAGTTCTTCTTCATTTTTTGCCATAAGGGTGGTGTCATCTGCATATCTGAAGTTATTGATATTTCTCCCGGCAATCTTGATTCCAGCTTGTGCTTCATCCAGCTCAGCATTTCTCATGATGTACTCTGCGTATAAGTTAAATAAGCAGGATGACAATATACAGTCCTGATGTACTTCTTTGCCGATTTGGAACCAGTCTGTAGTTCTATGTCCATTTCTAACTGTTGCTTCTTGACCTGCATACAGATTTCTCAAGAGGCAGGTCGTGTGGTCTAGTATTCCCATCTCTTGAAGAATTTTCCACAGTTTGTTGTGATCCACACAGTCAAAGGTTTTGGCGTGATCAAGAAAGCAAAAGTAGATGTTTTTCTGGAACTCTCTTGCTTTTTCAGTGATCCAACGGATGTTGGCAATTTGATCTCTGGTTCCCCCGCCTTTTCTAAAACCAGCTTGAACATCTCGAAGTTCACAGTTCACGTATTGCTGAAGCCTGGCTTGGAGAACTTTGAGCATTACTTTACTAGCGTGTGAGATGAGTGCAATTGTGCCGTAGTTTGAGCATTCTTTGGCATTGCCTTTCTTTGGGATTGGAAAGAAAACTGACCTTTTCCAGTCCTGTGGCCACTGCTGAGTTTTCCAAATTTGCTGGCATATTGAGTGCAGCACTTTCACAGCATCATCTTTTAGGATTTGAAATTGCTCAACTGGAATGCCATCACCTCCACTATTTTTGTTTATAGTAATGCTTCCTAAGGCCCACTTGACTTTTCATTCCAGGATGTCTGGCTCTAGGTGAGTGATCATAGCATCGTGGTTATCTGGGTCATGAAGATCTTTTTTGTACAGTTCTTCTGTGTATTCTCGCCACGTCTTCTTAGTATCTTCTGCTTCTGTTAGGTCCCTACCATTTCTGTATTGTGCTCATCTTTGCATGAAATATTCCCTTAGTATCTCTAATTTTCTTGACAAATCTCTAGTCTTTCCCATTCCATTGTTTGCACTGAACGCTGAGGAAGGCTTTCTAATCTCTCCCTGCTATTCATCTCCAATGCAAACACCTACTCAAAGCTGCATTCAGACGTTTCAGGCGGTGTCAGCCAGGATCCTGGGCAGCGGCTCAACCTCAGCACTTCTGACGCTTGGGGACAGGTGGTTCTCTGTCATGGGGACCATTCTGTGCATCATGGCACGTTCACAGCCTCCCAATGCCACCTGTGAGCACCGAACACACTTCACACAGCGCCACATATCCCCGGGGCAGACGCGCCGGAGGTGACAGCCGCTGTCTCACGGAGGGAACACGGCAAGAGCGAGTGGCCCCCGGCAGGCCTGTGCGCGGACAGCCGCTGCACTTGAACTTGACAGGGTCAGCCGCGTCGAGGGATCATCCGGGGACTCCAGCCGAAGAGCAGCGGGGCCAGTGTCCACACCACTCCTGCGTGGCGCGTGTGGTCGCTCCACTGTGCGGTAAAAGGAAGGGCCCACTCCAGACACAGAACCTTCGCTCACCACCAAGGTGCTCAATGCCTGTGGCCTAACCAGAAATTGAAGATGACCAAACATGATCGTGCTAGTTTGGGAAAGTGTTGTTTTTCACTCGTTCAGTCACATCCAAATCTCTGCGACCCCGTGGACTGCAGCACGCCAGGCCTCCCTGTCCATCACCAACTCCTGGAGCGTACTCAAACTCATGTCCATCGAGTCAGTGACGCGATCCAACCATCTCATCCTCTGTCATCCCCTTCTCCTCCTGCCCTCAATCTTTCCCAGCATCAGGGTCTTTTCCAGTGAGCCAGTTCTTCACATCAGGTGGCCAAAGTATTGGAGTTTCAGCTTCAGCATCAGTCCCTTCAGTGAATATTCAGGACTGATTTCCTTTAGGATGGACTGGTTGGATCTCCTTGCCATCCAAGGGACTCTTGAGAGTCTTCTCCACACCACAGATTAAAAGCATCAATCTCATGCTATTGTATTTTATGGGAAAAGCAGCCTACAGTTAGCTTGATGAGCCACGGCCATCTGCAGTTTGTGGCCACGACCGTGGCGTCGGTGCTGGGGGCAGGGGTCTCTGCTTCCCTTGCTGGAGGCACCTTGTGTGCGGCTGCCCCGTCAGCAGCCGTCCTGGCAAAGGAGCAGCCTCCTCACCAGCAGCCTGTCTGATCCCGCCGTGTGCGGGGCTCCCCGCAGAGCCGTTCACACACAGCATCTTTTGTGATCCTTTCTAGACCCCTGGGGGGAAGGGAGTCACTGTCCCCATTTCACAGATGAGGACACTGAGGCTCAGAGAAAGCAGGAGCCTGCAGGGCAGCGGCTGAGCCAGATTCACAGCCGGCACGCCACTCCTGCAGTCACGGCCATCGCGGCAGAGCTTACGGGGAGGGGAGCTCAGGCACCTCTCGGCTGGCCTGCCAGACATGCCCCTCCAGCAGGCGTGTCTTCAGTCGGGCGTCCCCCTCCCCTCACTGCAGTCAGGAGCCAGCCAAGCAGGTCCCCGGGGCCCACCCGCCTGGAGCAGCAGCGGTTCATGAAGCAGCGTGAACCCAGGACGCTGCCCCAGGCGGGGTCTCGGGGCGGCTGCATGGAGGCACAGTCCTTCTGGACAGGGCTCGGGCAGTGCATGAAGAGTCCCTGAAAACTCACTTTGGGTGGAATTGATCTTCAAAAATCTGTCTGGAAGTGCAAACTGAAAAGTTAAGAGTGTTTCCTCAAAACATATCAACATCAACCCAAGTGCCTATGGGAACAAGAATTTTCCCAGCATTCCTGAACCTGGAGAATGACCCTCTGAGTCTTCCTAAGCTTCTTCTTCAGATCACCCAGAAGACGGCGCTAGTTCACCATGATGGTCAAAAAACCCAGAGTGAACTAAGTCTAGGATTCCTTTCTCTGAAACAAGGGGGATTCCCTCCATGTTACCTTTTTAAGACAAAGATAATTTTACTCAATCAGCCAATTTTTTCCATCATCTAAACCCATGGACAGAATACCTATTTATTTTCAATCAAACCGAGTTTATAAATTGAGATGGATCTTGCAAAGCAAAAGACTCAAACCCTTGTTCTGCCCCTAAGCTGTGTGTCCTCAGGGAAGCTGTTTGACCTCTGAGTTCGGATTCCTCACTGAAAAAACAGTGACGATGAGAACCACGCCCTATTCCACCAGCACCACCAGTTCACTGGGTCAGAGTCGGTCCCGAGACGCGGCGGCAGGACGTAAACGCTGCTTACCCGTCCCCATTTCCTGTACTGGACGTCTGAGGAGCAGCATTCGCACAAAGCAGCGCTTTAGCAAACAAACCCGGGCCGTCTGCTACCCTCACGTTTGCTTGGACTTTGCCATCAGACCTGGGTTGGAATCCTGGGTTCGCTTGCTTGCTGTGGGATCCCGGCCGATGCGTGTGGCCTCTCTGTGCCTCCGTGTCCCGCCCTCAACAGTGAGGCTGCTCACCCCCGGTGTGTGGAGGTGGTGCTGGGTGGGGGCGCGGTCCCCGCGGCATCCCGTCATAGCCCACCTGCCGGGACTCCGGGCGCCTACCTGCCAGGAGAGGCAGGACCTCCAGCTGGATGGAAAAGCTGCCATGCTTTGCGGGGCCCGCCAGCCGCATATCCATGCCGTCCTCCCAGTGAGATGTCCTCCTCCTCCTCTGCGCCTTCCTCCTGCCATCTGACTCTTTCCGCTTAGCTGTGAGATCAGAGGAAGGGAAGAGCGTCAGGGAGGGCTCCCTGGAGTCAGAGGCTCCTGCCCCACCCCAGCGGAGTCCACCTGTGGAAAGCAGGAGGAAATGAGGGGGTGTCCTGGTCCCCCCACCCACCGCTGCGCAGAGCCTGCCGTGCCGACACCAGCCAGGGAAAACACCCAAGTCCTCCTCCACGTTGGCCCTCAACCGCGGCGCAGGGCTGACGGCTGGGCCCTGGGGCTGAGCCATCACAGTTCCAGAACCAGCTCCTTGCCTCCTATGGGCAAACGCCGTGACCAATCTGAGCCTCAATCCCCCTGTCTGTCAAAGAGAGGAGGGAAATGTCCATGAGAGGCTCAGCCAAGAACCCAGCTCAGATGACAGGACTCAGGTGCCGGGCGACTAAAACTGCAAGCTACTGGTTCTGTGGCGGAAAGACCGACGGGACCGACCACGCTGGGCAAACGCCCAGGAACAGGCACACAGAGTGGGGCGCGACAGGGGCCCGAGGGCGCGCTTCCAATCAGCGGGTGACTAAGGACACTGACTGTCCATGTGGAGGCAAATTAAACCACCCGGCACCTCATGCCATGTGCAGAATGAGTTGCAGACTGAAGGTGGAAAGGAAAAACTTCACAACGATTAGAAGGATACACGGGAGACTAGACTGCCGTCTGGATAAGCACAGGTTTCTAGACTGTTCCCCCGGGTACCAACTGGGGAAGAACAGGTGAACGCCTGCTGCGCGTGACAAGATAGCCCCCGTGTGGGAAACGGGGAGACACAGCCCAGCCTGTGGCGCTTCCAGTGCATGAACTACGCAGGATCATTCAAAAGACCCTAAAAAGTAAGGATTGGGATCAATAGGAAAAATCATTTCAACGCAACAGAAGAGCATAAATGAAGACACACGGATAGGGCGAGGACTCCCAGACGCTCCCGACCCCGCGGATCAGGAACTGGGCCCTGACCTGCCAAGTGAGGGTGACGCAGAGGAGAAGTGGCAATTCTCCATGCTGCCATCAGGAGGGCAAGGAGGTACAACCAAGACTACGCCAGCAGCATCTCCCGACGGACCAGCGAGCCTGTCCTACACCCGGGAACCCACAGGGCGGGCGCCCAGAGCCTCCTGCGTGTGCTGGAGCCCCAGCAAGGGCGGTCACCGCCGCTGGCAGCAATACGAAAGTGGTGACCACCAGATGGCTCGCAGCGAGGCCAGGAGCGGCAAAGAGGCCAGACTGGCATCAGTCAGTCAGTTTAGTTCCTCAGTTGTGTCTGACTCTTTGCAACCCCATGGACTGCAGCATGCCAGGACTCCCTGTCCATCACCAACTCCCAGAGCCTACTAAAACTCACGTCCATCGAGTTGGTGATGCCATCCAACCACCCCATCCTCTGTCGTCCCCTTTTTCTCCTGCCTTCAATCTTTCCGAGCATCAGGGTCTTTTCCAGTGAGTCAGTTCTTTGCATCAGGTGGCCAAAGGATTGGAGTTTAAGCTTCAGCATCAGTCCTTCCAATGAATATTCAGGACTGATTTTCTTTAGGATGGACTGGTTGGATCTCCTTGCAGTCCAAGGGACTCTCAAGAGTCTTCTCCAACACCACAGTTCAAAAGCATCAATTCTTTGGAGCTCAGCTTTCTTTATGATCCAACTCTCACATCCATACATGACCACTGGAAAAAATATAGCTTTGACTAGACGGACCTTTGTTGGCAAAGTAATGTCTCTGCTTTTTAATAAGCTGCCTAGGTTGGTCATAGCTTTTCTTCCAAGGAGCAAGTGTCTTTTAATTTCACGGCTGCAGTCACCATCTGCAGTGATTTTGGAGCCCAGGGAAATACAGTCTCTCACTGTTTCCATTGTTTCACCATCTACCCATGAACTGTTCATGGGGTTCTCAACGCAAGAATACTGAAGTGGTTTGCCATTCCCTTCTCCAGTGGACCACATTCTGTCAGACCTCTCCAACATGACCCGCCCGTCTTGGGTGGCCCCACACGGCATGGCTTAGTTTCATTGAGTTAGACAAGGCTGTGGTCCATGTGATTAGATGGATGATCCGCTGGATCACTGAAAAAGCAAGAGAGTTCCAGAAAAATATCTATTTCTTCTTTATTGACTATGCCAAAGCCTCTGACTGTGTGGATCACAATAAACTGTGGAAAATTCTGAAAGAAATGGGAATACCAGACCACCTGACCTGCCTCTTGAGAAATCTATATGCAGGTCAGAAAGCAACAGTTAGAACTGGACATGGAACAACAGACTGGTTCCAAATAGGAAAAGGAGTATATCAAGGCTGTATATTGTCACCCTGCTTATTTAACTTATATGCAGAGTACATCATGAGAAACCCTGGGCTGGAAGAAGCACAAGCTGGAATCAAAATTGCAGGGAGAAATATCAATCACCTCAGATATGTAGATGACACCACCCTTATGGCAGAAAGTGAAGAGGAACTAAAAAGCCTCTTGATGAAAGTGAAAGTGGAGAGTGAAAAAGTTGCCTTAAAGGTCAACATTCAGAAAACGAAGATCATGGCATCCGGTCCCATCACTTCATGGGAAATAGATGGGGAAACAGTGGAAACAGTGTCAGACTTTATTTTTCTGGGCTCCAAAATCACTGCAGATGGTGACTGCAGCCATGAAATTAAAAGACGCTTACTCCTTGGAAGGAAAGTTATGACCAACCTAGATAGCATATTCAAAAGCAGAGACATTACTTTGCCAACAAAGGTCCATCTAGTCAAGGCTATGGTTTTTCCAGTGGTCATGTATGGATGTGAAAGTTGGATCATAAAGAAAGCTGAGCGCCAAAGAATTGATGCTTTTGAACTGTGGTGTTGGAGAAGACTCTGGAGAGTCCCTTGGACTGCAAGAAGATCCAACCATTCCATTCTAAAGGAGATCAGTCCTGGGTGTTCTTTGGAAGGAATAATGCTAAAGCTGAAACTCCAGTACTTTGGCCACCTCATGTGAAGAGTTGACTCATTGGAAAAGACTCTGATGCTGGGAGGGATTGGGGGCAGGAGGAGAAGGGGACGACAGAGGATGAGATGGCTGGATGGCATCACGGACTCGATGGACATGAGTCTGAGTGAACTCCGGGAGTTGGTGATGGACAGGGAGGCCTGGTGTGCTGCAATTCATGGGGTCTCAAAGAGTCGGACACGACTGAGCGACTGAACTGAACTGACCCATGAAGTGATGGGACCAGATGCCATGATCTTCGTTTTCTGAATGTTGAGCTTTAAGCCAACTTTTTCACCCTCCTCTTTCACTTTCATCAAGAGGCTCTTGAGTTTTTCTTCACTTTCTGCCATAAGGGTTGCATCATCTGCGTATCTGAGGTTATTGATATTTCTCCCAGCAATCATGATTCCAGCTTGTGCTTCATCCATCCTGGCATTTCACATGATATACTCTGCACAGAAGTTAAATAAGCAGTGACAGTATACAGCCTTGACGAACTCCTTTCCCGATTTGGAACCAGTTTGTTGTTCCATGTCCAGTTCTAACTGTTGCTTCTTGACCTGCATACAGATTTCTCAGAAGACAGGAGAGGTGGTCTGGTATTCCCATCTCTTCAAGAATTTTCTACAGTTTGTTGTGATCCACACAGTCAAAGGCTTTGGTGAAATCAATAAAGCAGTAGATGTTTTTCTGGAACTCTCTTGCTTTTTCGATGATCCAATGGATGTTGGCAATTTTATATCTGGTTCCTTTGTCTTTTCTAAATCCAGTTTGAGCATCTGGAAGTTCATGGTTCATTTACTCTTGAAGTCTGGCTTGGAGAATTTTGAGCATTACTTTACTAGCGTGTGAGATGAGTGCAACTGTGCGGTAGTTCGAGCATTCTTTGGCATTGCCTTTCTTTGGGATTGGAATGAAAACTGACCTTTTCCCATCCTGTGGCCACTGCTGAGTTTTCCACATTTGCTGACATATTGAGTGCAGCACTTTAACAGCATCATCTTTTAGGATTTGAAATAGCATGTGTTGACATACATACATCACAGGAAAAGAGGCAGGTTCAGGGCTTCCCTGGCATGTCTGACTCTTTGTGACCCCATGAACTGTGGCCCCCAGGATCTTCTGTCCGTGGAGATTCTCCAGGCAAGAACAGTGGAGTGGGTTGCCATTCCGTCCGCCAGGGATCTTCCCGAGCCAGGGATGGGTTAAGGGGATGCTCTGCTGCAGTTACAGCTGAGCGGATGGGAACAGGGGGCAAGTGTCCTGTGTGCTCGCTGTAGGACCCTGGAGACTCAGCAGTTTGCTGAAAACCTGGTGCGGAAATCTAAGCCAAGGAGGAGGAGGTAGACTCAGGGATCCGAGGATCCTTGCTGGGAGCCTGACTCTCAGATACATGCTTCCAAGAGTGGCTCCTGGGACCTGGGATGCAGTTTCCCTGGTTCCACCCTAAGAAGCACGCACCTTCTCAGCTTCCAAAGGGTCTCTCCACACACGCCACAGCCCACATATCTACCCTACACAGCATTGATCACACGGAGGTGTAATTAATTTTCTGGACGTCTCTGGTCAGTATTACAGATTTTCATGTCCCCCATTCCCTGATGACTGAGATGGTTAAGAATCTGCTTGCAATGTGGGAGAGCTGGACTTCATCCCTGGGTCGGGAAGATCCCCTGGAGGAGGGCATGGCCAGCCACTCCAGTATTGTTGCCTGGAGGATCCCATGGACAGAGGAGCCTGGCGGGCTGCAGTACCTGGGGTCGCAGAACCGGACACGACTGAGCCACTGAGCACATACACACAACACAATGGACAGGAGCCCAGAAATGCCGGCAGTAAAGGACAGTGGACGGCTCAGCGGCGAGACAGGCTGGGCCAGTCAAAAGCTGCACCGAGTATTTCTCACTTTTGATTAACATGGGAACCTTATCAAAGAATTCTGAATCTGAAACATTTTATAATTCTCTTTCAGGTCCAGTCACACTACAAAGTTCCAAAATCCCACCCTGACTTACTCTGAAATTTCTGCTTCTCTAACAGGTTTGTCAAGCTGCTAAATGATGGCTTCTCAATTAGCTCCTTCGCCTCTGTTGTGGTTGCCCCTCCCAAAGAAGTAACCGGTTTGGAATCACCCCATCTAGAAAATGCACAAAGAGAAAAATACAGGAAAGTGAGACAAACTAGGGATTGGAGCTGAGAATCTATTTACTGGATTGAACGTGAGTAGATTCTCAAAAAGATGACACTGCCCTCCTTTAAAGTACTGCCTCTTAAAATTCCAACATGCATTTGAGTCACCAGGGAATGTCACTGAATAAAATGCAGATTGTAGGTCAGCAAGCCTTGGGTGGCCCTGAGACTCTCACCCCTAACAAAGTCCCACTAATGATGAGGCTGCTACTCTGCAGACAACCTTGCACTATCAATTATAATGATTAAAAATATATTATTGATTAAAGTAAAATCAACTGAAAACTCTAAAATATCTAGGAATTCACTTACAGGAATTACCCACAACATCTACAGGGGGAAAAAAAAAAAAAAAGTAACCCTATTAAAAGCCATAAAGGAGGAACAGAATTAGGTGAAAAGATATACCATGATCATGGATGGGGGAACTTCATAACGTAAAAATGTCAATTCTCTCCAAATAAATCTATAAATTCCTGCAAAAAAAACCTTTTAACCAACATTTTCAAACGATGTGTTCTGAGTCACTGTGCTGAACAGAACAAACTGATGCCATGTTGTAAATCTCCTGGACTTCAATACAACCTTTTGTTTAATGACAGTTCTCTTGGTCCTTCCCATGCCATCCCCCCAAGTCACGAGGTGGATCTCCCTTCTCCCCCTGGGCCCCACAGCGTCTGAGAAGTCCCCTTCTCTGGTTTCCCCCTCAGGCTCCAGGAGGCCCGAGAGCAACTGCCCTCCGAACAGGAGACACAGTGGACTCAGCTGTCCAATGGTATGGGTTGGGATCCTGGCTTTACCAACGCCCCAAGCCTCCCAAGGATTCTAGTTTTATAACTTTGTGCCAACCACTTAGCCACGAAGTCCCTTTATGGAGAAAATGGAGATGGTGATGCCGAATGGAGATGGAGAGTGACGAAGCTGAGGGTAATATGAAATGCACTGCTTCACGTAGAAGCAGGGGCCTGACACATAACACAGGCTCAGAGGACTCAGAGGACCTTTCTCGGTTCTGTGCCCCCACCTCGACTGCGTGAGCTCCTGGTTAAGTGAAGCTACCAAAACTCCATGCGACTCTGGGAGGGGGGCTTGCGGGGCAAGAAGAAGAGGAGGCCCCTTTCCCACACCCCCAAAAACAGCACGGGGCCCTCCTTACTGGACTGTGGCAAGCTCTTCCGACCTGAGTAGCTTTTCATGGTCCTCGGGGTTCCCGGGAAGAGTTTCCGCATCTGCTGGGAGGGAACCCGACCACATGAGCCAGCGTCTCCAAGCCTCCCACCCTGTACGAGCTCACCAAGAACGAGGGCCCTGAACACGTTTGCAGCGCCAGCCCCCAAGCCGCAGTCCCCAAGCATTCGGCAAAATGTCTGCGGATGATACACAACTAAATGAATGAATATAACTATGATTATTTGGAAAAACGGAGGCAAGACTAGGCCTCTAAGTCCTTATGTAATACTCCACAGAGAATAAAACAGAAGTCTGTTATCTATGCACCCGGCCACTTCAGCACTGTTCACACTAGAGACTCCTGAAAACACTCCCAAGTTTCCTTTATTCCCACCAACAGCAAACAGTTAAGCAAATCACAGTGGTGCTAGCCGATGAAACACTCTGAATCCACCACACAAGTTTATGGAAAGTTGTTAAGGAAATAGACGGTGAGGATGCAATGATCTCATCCTAGAAGATTATGGACCCAGAATAACCTCATCTGTATTAAAAAAACATAAATCTCAGCACAAAAACAAAAGAATCTGCCATAACAAGATAACCAAAATATTGCAGTGTTTGTTCCTGGTGACGGAACAATCCATTATGTTCCCTGCTTGTTTTATACTTTTCTGTATTTACTGACTATTCTAGAAAACAAACAAAAACTATATAATGTCTCCATTGAGAGATGGGTTTTTTGTAAGTGACCAAAATGAAAGAATCAACTGCAGTGATTTGCCGGGTGGGTGGGGAACCACACCGACCTCGGAGCACGAGGCGCCCCGGTGGACGCCAGTGTGCACGCGTCACCCGGGACCCCGCCTTCCCGCCGGGATTCGCGCTCGGCGCGCCCACGAAGGCCGCCTCCACTCACCGTGCGCTGGCTTCAAGGATCTTCTCGGTTTTTCGAGCTTCTCTGGTGTGTGGTCCTGGCACTGCTCCTCTTTGGCGTGAACGCCCTGTTCAGACAATCTTCTCTGACTTAAAACCAAATTTTTCACTTCCTCTAGAACACAGGAGGAGACCGCATCGCTGACTCGGCTCATCAGAAACACACTGCTTATCCACCAGGCGAGTGTCCCCCTCAGTTAGTGCCGGAGCAGTAAGACAGGGGGAGCCGCCGCCGGGGGAGCCGCCGCCGGGGGAGCCGCCTCCAAACACCAGGACACGCCCACCCCGCCGGCACCGGCTTCTCCCAGGCAAGGTCCCTAGGCAGGTGCCTGTGCTGCGTTGGACGCTCACCCTGCACTTGAAGGAAGACACCACCACCTGCCCATCTTACAGACGCTTCTGTCACCCTTGTGTGGTCAGGGAACCCACCCTTTACCAAGGGTGACGCCCCTCGGGGTCTCTCCCACCTGTCAGTGGGGGGCGGACCAGCAGAGCAGAGGGAGAGAGGGAAGGTTAAAGAAGACGGCAGAGAGAGGTGAGACCGGGCGTGGTACTGGAGGATGGATGGCACTCTGGGAACAAGAAATTAGGCCAAGAGCCCCTGCTGCCTCGAGGCTGGCCCTGCAATGTGGAGAAGCCTCGCGTCTTCAGGGGCCAGGGCTGGACGTGGGGTGCAGGTGATGGTGATGATGAGAAAGAAGGCTTGGGGTGCCGGGGGCACGATGCCTTCGAGACTGGACTCGGACATCAGACTTGGTTCCCGAAGACGCAGGGCAGCCGTGAAAAGCCGCAGAGCTGCCAAGCGCCAGGGTCTCAGGGGTGATACAGGAAGGTCAGGGAGCGGGGCGGCAGAGAGGAGACAGGGAAAAACATGCGTGCAGATGGAGGAGGCAGGTGAGGGTAGAGAGCCCTGGGAGAACCACACCAGGCAGGGTCACCAAGCAGGTGCTGGGCCGGGGGCAGCGGTGGCCGAGAGTGGCGGGCACGGCAGGAGCCAGCCACGACCTGGGGCTTCAAAGGGTCATTGGCCAACGCTGAGAGCGGACAGAGGTGTCACTGTGCTGATGGACGCCAGCACGGGCCCCCAAAAACCAGACGCGCCCAACTAAGGGACGCTGGCTTTCTGCTGTCAACTGGTGAGAAGCCACCACGTCCTGGGAACATTTCAAGTCAAACCCAGACACCTGACTTACCGAAAGATCCCATATCTTCCATAAACCCAGAAGGCTTTAGCCGATAATACTTGACTCTTTTCGAAACCTTTTCCTTGGTGTCCCAGACCTTCAAGGTGATTTTGTGAAAATTTATTTTCTTCAGTAACTCCTTGGTCACATTGATGTTGAAAGCTTGGATCCACGACACCCAGACCCTGTCCCCTTCTTGCCACGGCCTGATGGTCTGTGTGAAAGGACAGGAGACTCTCAGGGGCCAAGATCTGACCGCTGGCGCGGCGAGCCGGGCCCGGCCCTCCGCCCGTCTATCTGTGTGTCCCGACCTCTCCCGGCTCCCAGCTCTCGTCGGGAATCGGGAAATGGGTGCCAGCAACAGGGGCCCGCGCGCCTCTGGGTTCCTCGGAAAAATAAAAGTAAAAGCAATTCCTGCAGAGATGTCCTTCCCAGGGGCTCTCCATCCTGCCCCGAGCCCGCCCTAGCGCAGTGTGCCCGCGCGCAGGAGCAGACACCCGTACTCACGCACACACACACGAAGAAACAGCAAGAGCTGCAAGAGCTGCCGGAACTCTGCAAACACCAAAGAAATTCTTAGGTTGAAAATACCTGCACAGACAATCCTTGGGTCGCTACTATTAGGGTCATGCACACTGGCATTCAGTAGATCTGGGGTGGGGCCCAAGGTCTTGAATTTCCAGCAAGTTCCAGGGGAAGCCAGCATTCTTTGTGGCTCCTGCTGTTTCTTGTAGTTATCGGACTACATGCAAGGCCACACACACACACAGACACACACACGGAGACGCACACACACAGACACACACGGAGACACACAGAGACAAACACACAGACATACACACACAGAGACACACGGAGACACACACACACACATGCTCACCTTGACTCCCGAGTCCAGGAACACTTTGGCCACGGTTGGAAACAGCAGCACATCGGCTTTCTTAGGCTCCCCATCGTCCGGCAGGAGGGAGTACTCGATGTGGTAGTAACGGTGAACCTTTGCAACGGGCTTGTCCGTTTTAGGCTGTCGCCTGTATTTTTCAACCAAACTTGAAAATTTCCTTTTATGACCTAGAGGACACAGATGGAGTGAGTCCTGCCCTAACCTCATGCGAAGGCAGAGCTGTCTCCACGACTCCCTGCTCCCAAGAAGAGCCGGAGGCTGGGGCGGGGGGCCTGTGCAGCCACCCGCTGGGTGTGAGGGTGTGTGTCGGGCCCTCCGCTCACGACTCTGAGGCCAGCATCCCCGTAAAGGTGTTAAAACCCAACATCACAGCACGATGGGATCCGTGCAACATCAGCGGTGTGAACACGACCAGAGTAGGGGTTTGCGGGCCGGGGGGTGGGTATCCTGGGGGGGGCCACCTGGGGGGGCACCCTGGGGGGTATCCTGGGGGGGTATCCTGCAGGGGGTATCCTGGGGGGGGTACCCTGGGCAGGTATCCTGGGGGATATCCTGGGGGAGTACCCTGGGGGGTACCCTGGGGAGGTATCCTGGGGGGTATCCTGGGAGATATCCTGGGGGGTATCCTGGGGGGGTACCCTAGGGGGGTATCCTGCGGGGGTACCCTGGGGTGGGGGGCCCCAGGGGCTGTCAGCAAGTCATGCAGGGGCAAAGCTGGCAGACACCCCAGGCTGAGCCCACCGAAACCCCACCAAGGAAGCTGCGAGACGTGGGGTGGCGGGGCGGGCAGACACAGAGGGAGTCTGGGCTTCCCCAAGAGGCGCAGCCTCCCAGGCCTGCCCTTGACCGTCAGCTGGGCCCTCCAGGCTGAGTGTTAACACCACAAGAAGATGATTCGGGAACCCCACACGGCCTCCTCTGAGCCGCGCTCTGTGACTGCCGGTTTTAAAGGTCTCCCTGCAAAGTGTCAATGCTGTATCGCCCAGGAGGCTGCTGAACATGGGAGGTGCCCCAAGGTCTCCAGGAATGAGCTTCTCACAGCTGTCCTCAGGGGCGGGAGGAGTCCTGGTGAGGGGAGGTGACGAGGAAGCTGGCAGCTTCGCAGACCTGCCTCTAGACTCAAGCTGCCGCGGGCCAGCAGGTCACACACTGTCTCACTGCCTATCCACAGGTTTGCAGATGCTACAGCACGGCAGCGGGCAATGCAACAATATCAATCCCCAAAAAGGCGGGCAATGCAACAATATCAATCCCAAAAAAGGCGGGCAATGCAACAAGAGCTATCCAGAAAGTTAAGGCGCCTACTCCTTGGAAGAAAAGCAATGACAAATCTAGACAGCATATTAAAAAGCAGAGATGATACTTTGCCTATAAAGGTCCATCTAGTCAGAGCTATGATTTTTCCAGTAGTCACACATAGTTATGAGAGTTGGACTTAAAAAAGACTGACAGCAAAGAATTGATGCCTTCAAACTGTGGTGCTGGATAAGACTCTTGAGAGTCCCATGGATAGCAAGGAAATCAAACCAGTCAATCCTAAAGGAAGTCAACCCCAAATATTCATTGGAAGGACTGAAGCTGAAGCTCCAATACTTTGGCCGCTAACTCACTGGAAAAGACCTTTATGCTGGGAAAGACTGAGGACAGGAGGAGAAGGGGACGACAGAGGATGAGATGGTGGGACGGTATCACGGACTCAAAGGACATAAGTTTGAGCAAACTCCAGGAGATAGTCAAGGACAGGGAAGCCTGGCATGATGCAGTCTGTGGGGTCGCAAAGAGTCAGACACAACTGAGCGACTGAACAACAATCCAAAAAACATAAACGCACATCTTAAGCCCAGCAATTCCACTTCTTGAAATTCAGGCTACACAGGGATCCACACATAAGCCCAGAAATGTCCACACAACAACGTCTGCTGAATAACTGGAGACAACTTGCATGTTCACCAACACGGGGCAGGGTAAATTAGACACAGAGGACGGGTCACTGCAGCACAGAGGTGTTTAAAACCAACACCGACAAAGCAAACCAAGCCTGCGGCCATCCGATAAGATACCTGAGATATACCATCAAAGTTTTAAGACGCAAGTTGTAAAATAGGATACGTAGGGTCTCATTTTTCTAAAACAAACAACTTGAATAAACATTCATGGATAAGTTCATAAATATGCAGGTATTTAAGGAAAAAACATTGAAGCTAGAATTTTATACCTAACCAAAGAGATAGGTTCTTCAAAGATACTGATGCTGTAAAAATACTTTCAGGCAAGGTCTCTTTAAGTGGAGCTGCACAGCGATCTATTTTATAAACGCCTTTGGAGAAAGGGCCAAAATAAGAAAAACAAGTCTAAGAGAGCCTGCAAGAGATGTGAGGTTGAAGGTGATCAAATAACCACCAGTATTCTTTGGGGCGGTGTTTGCAGGTATTTTTTGCATGTTTGCATGGTATCAACAGACCATTATACATACACATACCATTATACATAAAGGAGGTCACACACAGTGACAAACAGTTCAATCTGCCAAGAAAAGGTAGGTCAGTTTTGAACATGGTGTACATCTAACCAAATAGTTTACAGAATATCTGAAGCAGTCGTCAGCAGAACTACAAGGCGATGCTGCAATCAATCATCACAGGTGGAGATTTCAAGCAGGACAACAAAAAAGACATGTCAGAAAATGGAGAACCGCGTGGTGTGCCCAGGAATGAACCTGCCTAAGCGGCAAGAGGCCGTGCTCCACACACGTCAGATGCGACGGAAGAGGCTGAAGACCACGCAGGTGGAGGGACGGACCATGTGCGACTGGATGGGGGAGCCACCACCCAAAGCAAACTACAGACTCCACACGCTCCCTTTCACATCGTCAATGGCATTCTTCACATACCCAGAACAAAAAAAAGGTTTACATTTGAATGGAAACGCAAAAGACCCTGAATACCCAAAGTATTACTGAGAAAGAGGAATAGAGCTGGAGGACTCTGGCTTCCTGACTCCAGGCTACACTACAGAGCTATAGTGATCAAAACACTATAGTACAAATACAGATCAATGGAACAAAATAGAGTATCCAGAGATGAACCTCACGCACCTGTGGTCACCTAATAAACAACAGAGGAGGAGAGATTATAACAATGGAGAAAAGACCGCCTCTTCAATAAGTGGTGCCAGGACACTGGACAGCTGCATACAAAAGGATGGAATGAAAACAGTTTCTGACACCATACACAAAAATACACTCAGATGGATTAAAGATCTAAATTTAAGACCAGGTAAAATTCCTAGAGAAAAACATAGGCAGAACACTCTCTGACATAAATTGCAGTAATATTTTTGGGGCTCCGTGTCCTAGAGTGATGGAAATAAAAAGAAAACTAAACAAATGGAATCTAATTCAACTCAAAGGCTTTTGCACAGCAAAGGAAACCACAGACAGAATGAAAAGACAACCTTTTCTGGGAGAAAATATTTGCAAACGATTCTACTAACACGGAATTAATTTCAAAAACATACAAACAGCTCATACAGCTTAATATCAAAAAAAGAAAAACCCAATCAAAACATGGGCAGAAGACACAGACATTTCTCCAAGACACAGAGATGGCCAAGAGGCACGTGGGAAGTGCTCCATGTGTCACAACCATCAGAGAAATGGAAAACCAAAGCTACAAGGCGCTGTCGCCTCACACTTGAGAGGCTAACAGGCAGGAAGGCCAGGGGTGTCCAAGCGGAGGACACAGCCTGCAAGCGTCAGACATTTTTATCTCTCGCAAGCGGCAGGAGGAAACAAACGAGCGATATTTTTTCCTTCTCTATACAAATTTAAAAAGAGGTTTCTCTTAAAATACTGTGTTGCCAGGATGACACCTGGTTTCACCTGAAGTTAACTATTCTCAAACCTAGAGATAACCAATGCATTTCTCTTATGGAAGTGTTTGTCTTAAGCTATGCTAATGTGCTATGCTTTTACCCCAGACTCTGTCTTCAAGTCGGTTCCACCTCTTGGCTCAGAACCTACTTGACAAACCAGTATATTATACTCAGATATTGTTCCCCTAATCTAGGTAAACGAAACTATTTGTATGGTGATCGGCCCTTCTTCAAGATTCAAGTTAATCATTTTATGGCCCAGGATGAACCATTTGGTGCCAAGATTACCCCAAAATGCATCTTTTGGGTGAGGGGCCTGGTGCCATTCTGAGTTTTAAGACATTCCTTTCTTTTATAAACAGACTGCTAGTGACTATGTAACATCCAGCTGAAGACTAGCAGAAGGGTACTCTTTCTGCCCCCTTCTGATGCCTATGTCAGAAGCTTTCTCTATCTCTTTGATACTTTAATAAAACTTAATTACACAAAAGCTCTGAGTGATCAAGCCTTGTCTCTGGCCCCGGATTGAATTCTTCTCCTCCGGGGGCCAAGAATCCCGGCGTCTTTGCGTGATTCGACAACAACCTTTCACACTGATCAGAATGGCCATCATTAAAAATCTACAACTAGATTTTGATCCAATACATCTGAGAATCTGCATTTAAACCCAGAATTAGGGGATTCACAATCAGCTTATGGGGGGTGGGGAGTGCCTTAATCTCTTCTTTATCTGCAGAAAGCATAAATAACATCACCAGCCACTACAACAAAGCCAGTGGAGGTGATGGGATTCCAGCTGAGCTATTTCAAATCCTGAAAGATGATGCTATGAAAGTGCTGCATTCACTACGCCAGCAGATTTGGAAAACTCAGCAGTGGCCACAGGAACGGAAAAGTTCAGTTTTCATTCCAATCCCAAAGAAAGGCAATGCCAAAGAATGCTCAAACTACCGCACAACTGCACTCATCTCACACGCTACCAAAGTCATGCTCAAAATCCTCCAAGCCAGGCTTCAGCAGTACGTGAACCGTGAACTTACAGATGTCAGGGCTGGATTTAGAAATGGCAGAGGAACCAGAGATCAAATTGCCAACATCCGCTGGATCATGGAAAAAGCAAGAGTGTTCCAGAAGAACATCTACTTCTGCTTTCTTAACGTCACCAAATCCTTTGACTGTGTGGATCACCACAAACTGTAGAAAATCCTTCAAGAGATGGGAATACCAGACCACTTTACCTGCTTCCTGAGAAATCTGTGTGCAGGTCAAGAAGCAACAGTTAGAACGGGACATGGAACAACAGACTGGTTCCAAATAGGAAAAGGAGTACGTCAAGGCTCTATGTTGTCACCCCGCTTATTTAACTTCTATGCAGAGTACATCATGTGATATGTCGGGCTGGATGAAGCACAAGCTGGAATCAAGAATGCCAGGAGAAATATCAATAACCTCAGATATGCAGATGACATCACCCTTATGGCAGAAAGTGAAGAGGAACTAAAAAGCTTCTTGATGAAAGTGAAAGAGGAGAGTGAAAAAATTGGCTTAAAGCTCAACATTCAGAAAACTAAGATCATGGCATCCGGTCCCATCACTTCATGGGAAATAGATGGAGAAACAAAGGAAACAGTTAAACAGACTTTATTTTGGGGCTCCAAAATCACTGCAGATGGTGACTGGAGCCATGAAATTAAAAGACGCTTGCTCTTTGGAAGGAAAGACCAACCTAGACAGCATATTAAAAAGCAGAGACATTACTTTGCCAACAAAGGTCCGTCTGGTCAAAGTTATGGTTTTTCCAGTGGTCATGTATGGATGTGAGAGTTGGACCCTAAAGAAAACTGAGCACCAAAGAATTTATACTTTTGAACTGTGGTGTTGGAGAAGACTCTTGAGAGTCCCTTGGACTGCAAGGAGATACAACCAGTCCATCCGAAAGGAAATCAGTCCTGAATAGTCACTGGAAGGACTGATGCTGAAGCTGAAACTCCAATCCTTTGGCCACCTGATGCGAAGAACTGACTCATTGGAAAAGACCCTGATGCTGGGAAAGACTGAAGGCAGGAGGAGAAGGGGATGACAGAGGATGAGACGGTTGGATGGCATCACCGACTCAATGGACATGAGTTTGAGTGAACTCCGGGGATGGTGATGGACAGGGAGGCCTGGCGTGCTACAGTCCATGAGGTCGCAAAGAGTCGGACACAACTGAGCACCTGAACTGACTGACCGCACTGAGCCTCCTGGGACTTTGAGAGGATTGAGTCTGTGACACCACTCCCTGCCTGGCCCACAGTGGGCCCTAACAGGACGGTTTCTCTCTGGACCTCTGGTCCTGGCATTGGCCACCCCACTTAGGGGAGCCTCAAACTCGTGGGCAAAGGTCAATGGTGCACCCCTCCCCGCAGAGCGTGTTGGAATTCAGCCCTAATGCTCACCTGAAGTCAGCGGGAAGGCCAGAGAGATGATGAACTTGCAGGGGACCACGTGGGGCACGTCGGAGGTGAAGGCGCTGGCGGGCCTTTCTGGGGACTCGCTGCTGCACCGGTGGTCCGAGTCCAACTCCTGGGCCCAGGCCCTGTCCTTCAGGTACTCGTCGGCTTCACACTCGCTCCCCGACTGGTGAAAGCTGCCCATGGAGGACGCGGGGCCCATGCTGGCCTGGTCCTCGTCCTCCCACTCCCAGGCCTGTAGCGACATGCTGCAGGGAGGTCCAGGCAGCTGCAAGGAAAGGGAGGCGCTGCGGCCGCCCCAGGGCTCCCGAAGGGAAGCCGACATTCCGCGGGGGACCCACCCTCCCCCTCGCGTGCCCTGCTCCGTCCCCAGCGACCAGCCAAGGCCTCGGACACTGCCGGCCACGCAGAGAGAACCCAGTCAAGACTGGAGGAAACACAGAAAATGGTGCCGTCAGTTATCACGAGAACGAGCACAGCCGGGTCCTCCAACTGGCGGCCGCCTTCCCACTCCCAGGTGTCGCTCCTTTCACCAGCGTCCATCGGGGGCCTGAGTCCCATTCCCCAGGAAGCGCAAGGAGGGGTAGGAAGGAAGCCCGCTTTGCTCCCGCAGAGCCCAAGCCCAGTGTGAGCTTGTCATCTGGGGACAGAACGCTTACACCAAGGGGGGCGAGGACCGTCCAGGCCAGACCCGCCCGGGCATGGAGTGCTGGGTTCAGGGCCCAAGCGCCCTCCACGGAGGCCACCGGAAAACGCTGAGGGGCTGCCCAGATGCACTGGGGGCCGGGTGGGTGGGGTGTGTAGGGGGTACCTGCGGCACCTGCTTGGAGACACGCTGGGCAGTCACGTGGGCTCGGACCACGGCCTCGGTAAGCTCCCACAGGCGCTGCACAGCCGCCTCGGCGAGAAGGCTCCTAGGACGCAGTCGGTGCGCCCCGCCGGTAGGGAGGCCCGAGGACCCGCCTCCGAACTAAGGTTGACGGTTGCTAGGAGACGCACGTGGCCCCAGGGCGGGGCTCCCCTCTTGGGGGCGGGGCTCTCCTGGGGGCGGGGCTCCCCGCCTCAGCCGCTGCACAGCCGCCTGGGCGAGATTCCTCAGCTCAGTTCAGTGCAGTTCAGTCGCTCAGTCGTGTCCGACTCTTTGCAACCCCATGAATCGCAGCCCGCCAGGCCTCCCTGTCCATCACCAACTCCCGGAGCTTACTCAAACTCATGTCCATTGAGTCAGTGATGCCATCCAACCGTCTCATCCTCTGTCGTCCCCTTCTCCTCCTGCCTCCAATCTTTCCCACCATCAGGGTCTTTTCCAATGAGTCGGTTCTTTGCATCGGGTGGCCAAAGTATTGGAGCTTCAGCTTCAGCATCAGTCCTTCCAATGAATATTCAGGACTGATTTCCTTTCGGATGGACTGGTTGTATCTCCTTGCAGTCCAAGGGACTCTCAAGAGTCTTCAACACCACAGTTCAAAAGCATCAATTCTTTGGTGCCCAGCTTTCTTTATAGTCCAACTCACATCCATACATGACTACTGGAAAAACCATGGCTTTGACTAGATGGACCTTTGTCAGCAAACTAACGTCTCTGCTTTTTCATATGCTGTCTAGGTCGGTCACACGGTTTGTGGGACCTTATTTCCCTGACCACGGATTGAAGCCGGGCCCCTGGCAGTGGAAGCACCGAGTCTTAGCCACTCACTGGACCACGGGGGAACTCCCTCGGGCCCATTTCTTTTCATGTATTTATTTGTGGCTGTGCTATTGCTGTGTTGCTGCGTGAGCTTTCTGTAGCTGTGGTGAGTGGGGACTGTAGTGCACCAGCTACTCACTGCGCTGGCTTCTCTCGTGGAGCACAGGCTTCAGAGCGCAGACTTCAGTGGTCGCAGCGCTCAGGAGTTGTGGCATGGAGGCTTAGTTGCTCTGAGGCACGTGGGATCCTCCCAGATCAGGGTTCCAACTGTGTCTCCTGCATTGGCAGGCGGAAACTTAACCACTGGACCACCAGGAAAGTCCAGGGCCCATTTTTAATAGACAGAAGTAAAACGATGTCTAAACACTCAGCTAATCCCCCCAACCAAGACTCTTAAAAATGTAAAAGCTTCAACACCAGAATCGACAGCTCTCAGACAATCCCAGATGCTCCAGGGGACTGGGCAGGATGATACACACTTTCTGACAAACAGCCGGAAGACATCAAGGGCTTGTAAAGTGTCCACGCCCCTCAGCTGGGCAATGAGTCGCCCCAGAGACAGAGCCAACTGTTGAAGGTGTTGCTGGAATGGAGAGAGACCACCGCAATGTCCACCTCCTGGGTCAGTCCTAAGCGGGCGCATGGACCAGCCTTCGAGAAGAATGCTGCCCAGGAACGGTAATGATGGCAGAGCCCTTAGCAAGACAGCTGATGTGCAAAGAAAGATCCCGACAGCAGCATCCCAACTCATTTCTTTATGTCAAGTTTAAGGAGGTACAACTGAAACGTCCTGTAAAATTCACCCTTGTAAGTGCTTTGATTGACGTATAACAGTCATGTATTAATAACTTCCACGCCAATGAAGACAGAGAATATCCCGTCACTCCCACAGTTCTTTCATGCCCAAATGCATGGAAAACATCTGAAAACAATGCATCAGAAGAGCTCTGTTCTTCTCTTGTTGGCGCCACGGGGGATGTTTTTGCTTTTGAGCATTTTTCTGGGCTGTTTGAAGACCCTGTGAACAACATACTATTTGGAACGGCTCAGACAATACTGAGCTGACTTCAGAAACAGCGCTTCTCTCCGAGGGCCTCTCCTGCACACAGACACTCGCCCATCCCCCAGCCCAGACAAAAGCGCAGAAGACTTCCGAGTTTGCTCACTTGGAATCTGAAACAAAAACCGGAATGATTTCAGAGGCGCCTGGTAACACAGCCCCACAGACAGACAGGCCTGACAGGCCCCCATTATCACCCCACACTCCCCTGCCCCCGAGGAGCTGCGGGGGGTGGAGGCCAGGCGCCGGCTCCAGGCAAGATATTTAAAGGCTTTGAATACTGACCGCTGAAAGGATTCCCTCCCCAAAAGCAGTCGCCAGCTGCAGGGACAGGGTCATCGGCTCTCAGCATTAACATGAGACTGAGTCAGATTCGTCTTTAAGATGCAGCTCAGAAGTTCAGAGCCAGGTTCCAGACTCAACGTTCTAAAGGCGCACAGCACCCCCTTGGGCAGTGGGACTCCCAGCCTAGAAGTTTCTACGGTCCAGATAGGGGGTCCAACAAATCACCAACATTTGGAATCCCACAGACTCCATCATCCCTGGGCGAAAGGATGCTCCAATTCCAGACATGCCCATGATTTCCTTCTGAAGCAGCGTGTTCACGTCTACAAAAATGTGTTCCAGCAAAACAACGTAACTAGTGCTTACTTAACTCCAGGCCCTGTGTTGGGCATGGGGGCCATACCGGATCTCTGGCCTTGTGAACCTCAGCCCTCGAGGCAGGCCTGCAAATAAATGGCAATGGTTGCTTTTAAAAACACAAATTAAAGGGACTTCCTTGGTGATCCCCTGGTTAAGACACCGCACTTCCACTGCAGGAAGCATGGCTTCGATCCCTGTTTGGGAAACTAAGGTCCTAAATACCTCTTGGCGTGGCCAAAATAAAAAAAGAGAAAAATCAAAATTAAACATTTTAAATCCTCTATAGGCAAAGAAAGCATGTGGAGGGCCACTCACCATACCGCACCCAGAGGCAGCCACGGGGAGGCAGCTGAGATGGGAGCTGGAGGTCATCACTCAGTGTCCCCAACACCAAACCCAGTGGACAGATAGGCACACATCTCTACTCTCATGGCTGACAGCGTCTGTCATACAGGCAAACAGACTGACACGCCAGGCAAGAGAGTCTGTTAGGGGTGCAGAGGGCTCGTCACTGAAGGCCTGGCAGAGGAGATGGCTTTGGCACAAGGGACTTGGAGGTGAGGGGGCAGGCTCTAAGCACCTGGGAGAGGCAGAGGCAAAGGCCCTGAGGTGAGTCAGAAGGACTGCAAGGAGGTCAGTGAGGGAGGCGGTGCAGGAGGCGAGGCCGGGAGGGCACAGGGGCGCGGAGGTGCAGCCAAATACGTGCAAAGGTAAAACGCAGCTGTGATGAAGGTTCTGGGCTCTATAAATATGCCAGAAGCCATTTATTTATATGCCTTAAATGGGTGGACTCTGTGGGCTGTAAATGGTAAAGAAAGTCTTTCCCCCTAAAAAAAAAAAAAGAAAAGACGCAAATACACTGCCCTGTGAAAAAGGAAGGTGTTATAGTGAAAGCCAAATGCCTCCAACCCCTGGAGACAACCACGGAACCTGCCTGTGACCCCTCCGTAGTTTTCTGCGCACTCACACGCACGTCCACACTGAAAAGACTTAGCACCGCTTTGTGCGGGTTCGTTGTGACGTCGGGCTTACGTTGTACACAACGTGCTACAGCTCGCTTTTCCCTCATCCTTGTTTGGTTGTTCATCCCGGGTAGAGCGGTGTCTCCAGTTTCTCACTATCATGAACGACAGAGCAGTGAACACCCTGTGCGTGTGTTTTTCTAAGGTAGAGACCAAGACGTGGAGCTGATGTAAAACGTTTTGTTGTCGTTTAACAATAAAACTAAAAACTGTTGTTTAGTTGCTAAGTCATGTCCATCTCTCTGCAACCCCATGGACTGCAGCCCGTCAGGCTCCTCTGTCCGTGGGATTCTCCAGGCAGGGATACTGGAGTGGGTTGCCATTTCCTCCTCCAGGGGATCTTCCTGACCCAGGGATCGAACCCACGCTGCCTGCATTGGCAGGTGGATTCTTTACCACTGAGCCACCAGGGAACCGCTACTACTTTAATAATTTTTTTAAATGCACATACAAAACATTTTAGGTTGAGAAGGAGCACCTAACTCTTCCTGGCAGAGACACACAGTGGGCAAAGTCGTCAAGAATGGATAGAAATTTGCCCAACTGACAAAGTGTGCACTCTGGGGTACTGCACAGAGGAGACAGACATTGGTGCTTTTTCAAACTCCAGGATTTGACGTCTGAATTCCTCGAGCTGTACATGAGGCCAGATGCTGCTCATCTTAGCCTCGGACAGCTGAAGAAATCTGCTTCTTGTTCCCTCGAGGCTGAAAGACACTTCCCATGGCAGATATCAGACTAGGACATGTCTCCACCTCTCCTGAGCAAAAAAAGAAAAGAAAAGAAAAACTGGAAAGCAGCCTTACTTTACCTGGGAGGCTGACTTTTATCTTCCAGAAAGGTGTTCTAGTGTATCAGAGAAAATGTCTGGCCAGACAGCTACCTGATTGGCTAACCCCCCAGCTCCTTGGTCAACGGTTCTGGTTACAGGGCCAGCTCACCATTATTTGGCACAAAGCGCTGGGAAGAAAGAAGACCTCAGCTTTCCTACCCCGCCTCCGGCCCCAACACACCCAGAGCTTAGAGACCAAGGTTCTGGTTCAGATGGGTTTCTATACACCGGGACCGCCCTAAGTCATCCCCTTCTCCAGGTTGGTTTTCCTCGGCTCATTACCACGCGAGGGCCGTGCCCCAGCCCTGGTGGAGCTAGAAGGCGGTTTGGGGACCCAGTAGGTGACTTGAAGGTGCTTCCTCGCACTTACGGGGGTATGGTGGTCCAGGCGAGCTCGCCGGACTCGCCTGGGTTTCCAACTAGAAGGGTGGAGGGGCGCGTGGGCGTGGGGACACGCCCCCAGCAAGAGAACCAGGCCGCCACCCTCCAGCACCCCCCAGCTTCCATCCCGCACCCACGCCCACCCCCTACCTGGGGCACACTCTGAACAAGGAGGGAGTTGAAAAAGGACAGACCCCGGAGTGGGAAGAGAAGAGGAGGCGCCTGGAACGCCCCGGGAGCGATAAAGGGTCGCCGAGATCGGGAGAGAGGCCATGCGGTGGCAGCCACACGGGGACCTCGAGGCCGCTGGGTCCCCTTCCCCAGCTCCCGCCAAGCCCACCCGGGTAAACACAGCGCCGCCGCTAGACGCCGCCGGCTCCCCTCCAGCCGCCGCTAAGCCCCTCCTTTCGAGAAAGCCGGGGGCCGCCCCTGGAAGTGGTGGGCGGAGGGACCGGAGGAGGGGCGCTCAGCAGCGCTGGAGCCCAGCGGCCCGGGCGCGGAAGCCGGCATGGAAGGCGCGGCGAGTGACCCGTACCGGCGGCCGGCGCGGCGCACGCAGTGGCTCCTGAGCGCCCTGGCGCACCACTACGGGCTGGACCGCGGCGTGGAGAACGAGATCGTGGTGCTGGCCACCGGCCTGGACCAGTATCTGCAGGAGGTCTTCCACCACCTGGACAGCCGAGGGGCCGGCCGCTTGCCCCGCGCCGACTTCCGTGCGCTCTGCGCGGTGCTGGGACTGCGCTTCGAGGGGGCTGCAGCCCCCGGGGAGGCCTCCGGAGATACGGCCGCCGGAGACACGAACTCTGGGGACGTGATATCGGGGGACGCGGCCGCTGGGGAGGCCGCCGAATGCGACGAGGATGCCGAGGAGGAGGCGCGCCTGGCGCTGCGCGCGGAGCCGCCCGAGCTCACCTTCCGCCAGTTCCACGCGCGCCTCTGCGGCTACTTCGGCACCCGCGCCGGGCCCCGTCTGCCCCGCGGCGCTCTGAGCGAGCACATCGAGACGCAGATCCGCCTGCGCCGCCCGCGCCGCCGCCGCCGCCGAGCTGCCCGCCCGCCCGGCCCCGACGGCGGCCCCGAGGGCGAGCGCCTGGCGCGGCTGGAGGAGGAAAACAGCAGTCTGCGCGAGCTGGTGGAGGACCTGCGGGCCGCGCTGCAGAGCAGTGACGCGCGCTGCCTGGCGCTGCAGGTGCGCCCGCGGCCGGGGCGGAAGGGGGTGGGCGGGTAAGGACGGGACTGGAGGGCCGGCGACCGCGGCGGGTTGAGAGCCCTGCCTGGGCAGGAGGGGAGGAGCAGGGGGCAGCCCGCCTGGCTTGAGCCTACTTGCCGTCCAGCCGCTCCACCCCCTCGGGGCCTCTCCCCTACTCACATCGCCCATTCCACCCCCAAACCCCAGTCCCACTGGGGAAACCATCCCCAGCCGTACCTGTCTCCTCTTGCCCTCTGACCAGGCCCGGACGCTTCCAGGAAACCCGGACGGGCTCACATAGGCCTCTAGAGGCTTCCGGGAGGCCTAGGAGATAAGGTGTGAGGAAGACTGTCCCGCTCTTAAGGAGCTCCCTGCCTAACGGGGCCTACCTGCAGCTCTGTGCAGTCGCTCAACAGACATTGCAGAGCCTGCCTCGGGGCCTGGCCTTGTGTCCCCGGTGCTAAATAGTGTCACACCGTGTCACACCCCACAGCGCTGTGGGGGCCAGGTGCCGAGAGAGGCACGGACCCAGGGCAGGCGTCTGCGATTCAGTCAGCAAGCACTTGAGCACCAGCCTTGTGCCAAAGGGGACGACAAGAGGTACGGGATCAGAGGAGACCCAGAATAGCCTCTGAGGGAGCTGCCTGCTCCCCACGCAGCTCGGGCACAGCCCCGAGGGGTAGGGAGAGGCCCAGAAGCGCCCAGGGGTCCAGGAGCAGATTTTAGTGGCCAAGGCAAGGGCCGCGCTCACGGGCATCCCAGAAGCAAAGCCTAGGGTGGGGAGTTACTCTTGTTTTGTGGAGTAAGATCGTCCAGGATCATTCGTTCTTTAAGTCTTTGCTGCTGCTGCTGCTAAGTCACTTCAGTCGTTTCCGACTCTGTGCGACCCTATGGACAGCAGACCTCCAGGCTCCACTGTCCATAGGTTTCTCCAGGCAAGAATATCGGAGTAGGTTGCCATTTTCCTTCTCCCTTCTTTAAGTCTTTACTGAACACCTATTGTGTGCCAGGCCTATTTTAGGCGCCTGAAGGCACAGCAATAAACAGCAGAAGGAAACGTCGCCCTTAAGGAGCCGCTGCCTAGCAGCTAGGCGTGGGGAGGGCCGGGAAGATGCACCTGAGGCCAGACAGAGAGGACCACCTCTGTGGGCTGGAGGCGGAGTGCCCCAAGGGCAGGAGGTGGGTGGAGAAGAGTCTGGGGACTCGTTGGAACCGCGCAAAGAACAGAGCGCGAGCTTCGGACCTCGCTGGCCCGTATCCATTCCCCGGGGGCACCCGTTACCACGGGACGCGAGCTCCCGTTTTAGCAGAGTTAGGGCGAGTGCTAACCGAGCTCACATGGCCCCGGTGGGTTTGCTCGCGCGCTCTGGGCCAGGTCGGGGGCCCGCGCGAGGCGCTCACCGCCCGCCCTGCCGCCCTGTCCCGGCAGGTCGGCCTCTGGAAGAGCCAGGCGGGCGCCCAGGAGGCGGCGCGAGGCGAGCCCGAGGCGGCGGCGCGGGAGCTGCGGCAGGCGCGGGGCGCGCTGGCGGCGGCCGAGGCCCACGCGGGGCGGCTGCGCCGGGGCCAGGCCGAGGTGCGGCGGCGTGCGGAGGAGGCCCGGGCGGCGGTGCTCCGCAGCCTGGGGCGCGTTCGCGAGCTCGAGGCGCTGGCGCGCCAGGTGCCCAGCCTGCAGCGCGGGCTGCGGCGGCTGGAGGGCGAGCTGCGGCGATACAGGTGAGCAGGGGGCTGGGGTCGGGGATCCCCTCCCGTTCTCCAGGGCTTTCCTCCTCCCCACTCGTTCTCATGGTTCCCTGTTGTTCACGTGTTCATGGATCCGCTCATCCATCCATCCATGGGCCGTTCACCCATCACGTCCCCTCATTTGCATATTCATGATGGGCGGGTAATAGGACATGTTTATTCATGTTTGTTTTGACTGATCAGTGCGATACTATGATGGTAACAGCTGCGAGTTCCTGAGCACCTAAGATGGGCCGGCCTCTGAGCACTCAGGTGACTTAACTCACTGAGTCCTCCCAGCCACCAGCCCTGGGAGGCAGGTACCATGATGTCCCCCTTCTCCAGGTGAGGAAACAGACGGGCCGGACCCCTTGTGCTAGCTCCACCAGGGCAGGAGACTGGGCTTGGGACCAAGGTTCAAATCTTGGCAGGACCTCTGACGATGTGACACCTTGGGAAAGTCACTGGCCCCCTCCGAGTCCCGGTTTCCTCTTGGGTGGAATGGAGACTGCGGTTCCTGCCTACCCGCGTGGCTGTGAAGATGCTGTGAGGCCCTGCCTGGCTCATTTAGGTTCTCAGTGAACAGAGCTCCCACCGTTTCAAATTCCAAGGCGCCCGGCGTGCCTCCCACGTGTACTGAGCAGCAGCTCTGTGCAGCAGCTGTGTGAGGCTGCGTGGGGGGGTGGGGGGGGGGGGGCACTGTGAACCAACGTTCTGGAATCCTTGCCCTGACGCGTCACCGGAAGACCTGAGAGAGGAGGAGGGCGCTGGGGGCGGGGTTACCTGGCGAGATGCGAGATGCGAGATGAGCCAGGGACGGGAGGAGGGGAGAGTGCTCCAGAAAACGGAAAGCGCACAGGCAGGAGGGACCTGGGCCCCGGCCAGAAACGAAGAGCAGCTGGAGGCGTGGAGCGGGAGAGGCGGGCAGGGACCGGGCCAACCAAGGTCACGGCGAGGACGTCAGCCTTTCCCTCGGGACAGCATGAAGCCGAGGAGCTGGTCTGGCCCGGACTGGCGGGCGGGGCAGCCAGAAGGGGTGGCTTTGAACCTAGTTCCTCACCGGGTGGACCCTGTCCTTGAGTTCTGAGGTGCTCTCAGTGGGGACACGAAAAAGCATAATGCTGGAGGGAAGAGGCCCACTCTGGGCTAGCCTCCTGCAGCTCCAAATGTTTGGACGGTCACTTCCTGTTTGCAGAGCTGATCAGCTGGGGAGCAGGGCCGGTTGGCTTAAGGCCCGTGTCCAGCCTTGGATCTTTCTCCAAGAAGAGAAATAAAGGGTTTCTTCTTTCTTTTGACCTAAAGTAACTGTCTTTTACAGCATGGTTGTAAAAGTAACTCCAAACACTCATATAGCTCTTTACAGGGCAAAACGTGGATCCACAGCCAATGCATAAGTTAATCATCTCAAGACTGTGCAAGGGAGAGGTTCTGCCCCATCTTATAAACTGTGGGAAGTGAGGTTCTGAGAAGTTAAGTGACATACCCAGGGCCACACAGCCGGAAAGCGGAGAAGGAAGGTCTGTCTGCCCCACCGCCCGTGTTCTTTCTTTATTTCCGCTCACCTTCTCTGCTGTTGGCTCATGGTTACAAGACGGCTGCTGCAGTTCCAGACCCCATGTCTGCTATCCAGACATGAGATGGGCCAGTGACATTGAGGGCAAGAAGGATTTTCTGCTAGTAAGCTTTGCCTTGATATTCAGGGAGAGCCCCCCAACCCCGCTTCTCCCTCTGGAACTTGCACCTCCTTCCACTCGGCCAGAACTGCATCATGTGGCTGCCTCTACCTGCAAGAGAGTCAGGTGATACTGATATCCGAAACAAAACTGGGACTCCTGGTTCTATCCCTGGGTCAGGAAGATCCCCCTGGAAAAGGAAATGGCAACCCACTCCCGTATTCTTGCCTGGAGAATTCCACGGACAGAGGAACCTGGTGGGCTACAGTCCATGGGGTCGCAAGAGTTGGACATGACTTAGCAACCAAACCACCACCTTAGGAAGGGAAAAGAGAGCAGATACTGCGGAGGCTCCAAAGGCTATGCCCAGTGAACGAGGAAACCCAGGGCAGACAGTGGCCCTCCTGTGGTGGTGAGGTGGTGGCTGCCACCTACTTCCCAGCCCCTAAGCCTGGCCCAGCCCCAAAGCAGGCCTCCTCTGTCTGTCTTCTCTAGTCAGAGTTTGCAGATTTGGAGGCTGACGTGCCCCCAACGCTTTCTGTCTTTGAAGAAAGGAAAGGGAAGGGGACAGAACAGCCAAGAACACTGGTCACAAAACCAAGCTCGAGGGACCCAGGACTTAGCTGAGCTTCCCGACTCCATACCAGACTCCTTCTCCTGCAGAGCCCCTCCTCAGGAGGAACTGCTCTGAGTTCTTTCTCGAAGTCAGGCCTTCACCTCCCTTCCCAGGCCTTGCCCTGTCTCTCGGGGAAGCCGCTCCCCTCATCTCTCTGGCGTTGCTGTAACCCCAGCCTGTCCAGTTCTCCCTGTCATGATGGGGATGGCTGCCCTGAGCCCAGCTTTGACAGAAGTCAGGACCCTGGAAGGTCCCCTGATCGCGGTGGGAAGGTGTCCCCTCTCTGCCCCCACCAGGGCCTGACTCTGGGCTGCTTTCTAGACACGTTTCTTAGCTCAGGGCTTCTCACTGCACAGCTGGTGAGAAACTGGGCCCCACACCTTGGGCAGCATCCCGAAGCAGTCAGTGGGGTTTTCTCGCCTCTGTCCTTGGATGAGACGGCCCCTGGATGGGCCCCCTCCTCCTGCAGGGGCCTCCTTGTCTTCACACAGCACCCGGGGTCCCCTGCCCCTGTGCCACCTGGGCCTCAGACCCCCAGTCCTGACCCCTCGGGGGCATTTCAGCTCCACCTCCCACTCCGCACACAAGCCAGGCATTTTACCTTCTAATCTGTGACCTTGGCTCTGCATTCTCCTAAATGGTAAGGTTTTCTCCAGCACTCTGTGTGTTTGAAGATAGACAGGGCGCTTCCCATAGCACCTCCATCCACCGTCTTGACTAGGAACCCAGGAGAACAGACAGGAGGTATTTGAGCCATTGGAGACACTCATGTATTCGTCCCACATTTCCTAACCACCTTCCACGGACAAAGCCCTATGCGGATATGTTGGGCACACAGAAGGGACACGGGCATGCCCACTGCCCTCTGAGGGTCCCTGGGCCCGAGCAGAGCAGGCCATGAACTTGCGCGCGGGGACACACACGTGCTTTGTGCGCAGGGGCCCAAGGGAGCGACCGCTGCTTGCAGAACCATGAGGGACCTGGATCTCACACAGGAATCCCGCACATCAATGCAGTCCACAGCCTCCTGGAGCTCAGCCGGCCAGCCCACCTGCAGAGAAGGACTGCTGGGCCCATCACGGCCCCGTCAACCTCGGGGCTCCTGCTGCCCACAGCTGCCCTCCTCAGGCTCACTCGTCCCAGACAGCAGACTCAGCTCCTCCAAATCCCACAAGACAGTCCCTCCTCCCGGCACACATGTGAGCAGAGCAAGCATGACTGATGATCCTGGGGGGAAGACGCAGGTTACAACGCAGTGATGCAGTTTCACACAGAATGTTTAACACCACGATTTATACGATGTCGTTTAGCCCTCCATCTGGATACAGTGTTTCCCTGTCACTCCTCCCAAGCTATCCCCAAACATTCTCCAGCTTTCTCTCCTCGTCTCTTTCCATCAGCCAGGTCTCTTAATGAGTGCCAGAAAGCCTGACTCGCTTAAAAAAGAAGCTGGCTTTTAAAGTTTAGGCGAGGCCAGCTTCAGGCATGGCTGGATCCAGGTACTCAATGTCACCAGGATACAGAAGCTCTGGGCTTCACTCCCAGGCCTTTGAGGCACTGACATCTACAAAGCTCCAAGTCCAGTAGAAAGAGCATCTCTTGTCTGAGTTAGCCTGCTGAAGTGCCAGGCTGAGCCTCAACGGACCAACTTGGAAGCATGTTCATCCCTGAACCCACCAGGAGCCAGGATCATGTGATGCTCTGACTGGCCAAACTGTGGTGACTGACCTACCGAACTTACACGTACCCACAGTGAACCCTGCCGAACTCTGGGTCTGAGCTCCTCCCAGGAGAATCACAGAAGTGCACGTCCCAGAAATGTTGAATAATACACACCCCAGAGTCAGCTCTTCCAGGCTGCTGAATGCTTCGCGGTGTTTGGGGGCACTCTGCATCCTCCCTGACCTCCCTGTCCTGTGCCTCAAAAGTTGCAGGGAGGATGGGCCAATCAGCCCAATAAGGATGGGCTTATAACCGGTCTCCGGGCCCAGCCCGCAAACCCTGCGAGAAAGCAGGACGGCTTGAGCTTGTTAGACCAGCACCCAGCCCAGGGCCCCGAGGAAGACGGTGAACGAGCAAGTGTCGGGACCAACGGGCGTGTGGACGGACGCAGCCTCGGGAACGTCTCAGCAGCAAGGGCACAGGCGTCCAGTGCCGGGCGAGTGCCAAGCCGTCCCGGGGCCTGACCCTGCCTCCAGCGGAGCCGCCCTCCACTCGGTGACCACGGATTCTCTCGAAGCCTCGAGTCTCAGCCACCCGTCTGCCCGCTGCCCCTGCCCCACGCTGTCGAGGAGAAGCTGGCCCTTTAAGACACCTGGCCGGGCAGCCTGGGGCCGGCACTGCTGGGCAGGGGGAGTGGGGGTGCCCTCCGCCTTCAGAAAGAGACCAAAAAGCCGGCTCAGCTGGAGCTGAAGAAAGGGCCACCCGGCCTCCTTTGTGCTTTGTTGTGTTTGCCGGGAAGGATGAAAAGACCGGGGTGTGGGGTGCAGACGGAGGTTGGCAGGGGCCCGCCCACTGGGCCGCCCTCCACAAAGATGAGGGCTTTGCGGGCCACCGCCTTTCTCCCTCCTGCCCAACCAGGGCAGCTGGGCCGGGGGGGGCGGGGGGGTTGGGGGCAACCTCAGGGGGTCAGGAGGGAGGCAGACAGGTGGGGGGCAGGTGGCAGGGCCGGGGGCCATCTGCGACAGAGGGGGGATGCAGCTCCCAGTATCCTGAGAAACCAGCGTGTGGGTGGCCGCTCGTGGGAACCAAGGCCTTTCCCGGGGACAGTACCCCAGCTCACAAAGGGCCAGGGCTGGCCTGGCGCCTGCCCCACCGGACCACCCCGGGCCGAGCCGCAGAGGGGGTTCAGGGCGGGGGGCAGGCTTGGGAGGCCCAGCCCGGCCTAGACTTGAATCCCAGCTTCCCCAGATGCTTACACGGGCCCTTGAGCTGGTCCCTGCCCTCTGTGAGCCTCCCTTTCCTCGCTGTGAAGTGCGGGTGGGACCCCACGCCCCCAGCTGGGTGTGGGTGATCCCTGAGGTGGGGCAGGGCGGTGCAGGCTGGGGGTGCAGCTCTGGGGCGCTGACCTGTGTGCATCATTCTTGCTGTTGCAAGCGTCCGTATCCTCATCGGTAAAACGGGGATAGAACAGTAACTATTTTGACACCCGCTTCACAGGGAATTTAAAGATAAAGTGCCAATACATAGGAAGCACCTGGAGTGCTGCTGAGCGCTGAGAAGATCCTTGATAAAGTTGGAGATGACTTTTGTATCTGTCCCTTCTCACAGCATCCCCCATAAACAGTAATGGTAATGGGAGTCGGTGCTGTTGACAGGAACCAGAGGCCAGGCCTGGAGAGACTCTGGCCCCGGAGAGCCCGCTGTGTGTAGAGATCTCCACAGGCAGTGGTCAGTGTCCGCTGAGTGTCAGGGGCCTGCCGGAGTTGCAGAGTGTGGACAAGCACAGAGGAGGCATGCGTGATGCTGGCCGGGGCATCTCTGGAGGAAAGCCGTCACTCGAGCTGGGTGCTGAAGGATGAACAGGAGTTTTCTCAGGCCCGGCAGATTCAGGCCACTGTGAGTGCAGACAAAGGCCCGGTGCCTCGAGGGAGCAGAGACAGACTGGCTGGCGGGTGTGAGGTGGGAAGTGGCAGAGAGGGTGCTGGGAGCGCAGGTGGGGATGGTGAAAGGCCCTGAGCGCCGGGCTGAGGCGTGAGGCCTTCGCCCCAGAGAAGGAGCAAGACAAACAGGGAGGAGCGAAGTGGCTGCTCTGAGCTGCACGGCGCCCCTTCAGGCTGTGGAGAGAGATGGGCAGACGGGAGACGCGAGGCGAGGCCGGTGAGGGCGCTGTTTCTGGGTGCAGCGCCCGAGAAGGGACGGGCCACCAGCCCACATCCCGAGGGCTCACCCGGAGCTGGGCAGAGCCTCTCCGGCCTGAGACGCTTCCTCTGCAGGGTAAAACAGACAGGAGAGCGGGAGGTGGCGGAAGCCTGGACAAGGGGAACCTTCCTCTGGGTGGAGGAGCCGGCAAGGGGTCACCCAGAGCGAGTCTTGGTGTCTTCCCGTCACGCTGGGTCGGGGAGCGGGTGTCACCCCGGTGCCAGCAGAGCGCTCCGATGACCCGTGGCTGTCAAGGCACCACGGGCCGGATGCTGAGCCGGGGCCTCGGGGGCCAGGGGAGTGCACACCGTGCCTCGGGACTCACACACGGTCACGTTCACAGTTCACAGTCACAGGCCCTGGGAGCCAAGCTCAGCAAAGCGTCCCACTGGGCACAGGCTGAGGAGGCGGCGGTCAGGTGACCGGCTCCTCCTGACTCCAGGGGTCCTGCTGGAGCACAAGAAGCCCTCAGTGGGCGGTTAAGCCAAAGTGTGAAAGTGTCAGTTGCCCACTCTAGTCCAACTCATGGCGGCCCCATGGACTGTAGCCCGCCAGGCTCCTCTGTCCACGGGATTCTCCAGGCAAGAATCCTGGAGTGGGTTGCCATTTTTTCCTCCAGGGGATCTTCGTGACACAGGGATCAAAGCCAGGTCTCTGCGTTGCAAGCAGATTCTTTACAGTCTGAGCCACCAGGGAGGCCCCAAGTTGGGGGTTATCGGACTGCTTATTTAACTTCTATGCAGAATACATCATGAGAAATGCTGGGCTGGGTAAAGCACAAGCTAGAATCAAGATTGCCAGGAGAAATATCAATAACCTCAGATATGCAGATGACACCACCCTTATGGCAGAAAGTGAAGAAGAATTAAAGAGCCTCTTAATGAAAGTGAAAGAGGAGAGTGAAAAACTGGCTTAAAGCTCAACATTCAGAAAACTAAGATCATGGCACCGAGTCCCAACACTTCATGGGAAATAGATGAGGAAACAATGGAAACAGTGAGAGACTTTATTTCCTTGGGCTCCAAAATCACTACAGATGGTGACTGCAGCCATGAAGTCAAAAGACGCTTGCTCCTTGGAAGAAAAGCATGCCCAACCTAGACAGCATATTAAAAAGCTGAGACGTTACTTTGCCAACAAAGGTCCGTCTGGTCAAAGCTGTGGTTTTTCCAGTGGTCGTGTGATGCATCTTCAGAGATGTCCCTCAGACATGTGGCCTTCACCACACTATTAAAGGCAGAAGGCAGGCGGACATCTGTCCTGTTCTACCCAGAAAAGCAAGGTCTGCCCCCAAAGCCACACGTGCACGGCCAAGTGAGAGTAGCAGCCAGGGCACGGCCCACGGGCAGGGAGCCGGGACGAGCAGAGACAGTGAGCGGGGAGGAGCCAGTGACAGCCTGCTGAGCTGTTTGATGGACGGTGTCCCCCAGAGACGTCTACCCCCAGGCAAATGCGTGTCCCCGGCTGGATTTCCTCAGGGCACAGCCTGGGCCCACACTTCCACTGACAGCCTAGGGTCTGGGTGGTGGGCTCCTGCCAGGAGAAGGGGCTTGATTAAAGCCAATGTATGCAGTAGTCACGTACAGATGTGAGAGCTGAACCATAAAGAAGGTTGAGCCCCGAAGAATGGATGCTTTTGAACTGTGGTGTTGGAGAAGACTCTTGAGAGTCCCTTGGACTGCAAGGAGATCCAACCAGTCCATCCTAAAGGAGATCAGTCCTGGATATTCATTGGAAGGACTGTTGCTGAAGCTGAAACTCTAATACTTTGGCCACCTGATGCGAAGAACTGACTCATTGGAAAAGACACTGATGCTGGGAAAGATTGAGGGTAGGTGGAGAAGGAGATGACAGAAGATTAAATGGTCAGATGGCATCACCAACTCAATGGACATGAGTTTGGGCAAGCTCTGGGAGTTGGTGATGGACAGGGAGGCCTGGTGTGCTGCAGTCCATGGGGTTGCAGAGCCTGACACACTTAGCGACTGAACGACAACAATCTGGGCAGTAAATGTGTCCTTCGGAAAAGGATGGCGATCTGGCCAAGGTCACCCAGGCAGTCAGGGCACAGCCCAGGCGGGACTCAGTCCTCAGGGGCCCAGGAGTCCCGGGCTCTCCTGCTTCCGTCGGGGTGGGGCTCGGGAACAGCCTCAGCTCTGTGCCTCTGGGGTTATGTTGGGATGCTCTGTGGCCCCATGTTCAGGAACCCTGCTTTTCCAGTTGCAGGCCAGGCGGATGGCCTCAGGTATTCAGATGGGTGACAAGCAGACCAGGTCGTTGGTTCCCCAGGCCAGGGGCAGCCTCCCAGGCCCCGGGTGGCCTGACTGCCAGACCAGTCAGTTGCCTTTGGCCGTGACGGTGGTCACGGAGGTGGGGCCCCCACTCCGGCCCCAGCGTCCTCCACTCTGCCCACATGCACACCTCCAGCTGCGCCAGCCTCTCTGTTCCTCACACCCCAAACCTCTCCGTGCCTACTTCAGGAACCCTGAACACGCTGGGGGACTCCTGACAAATTCACATCCATCCAGCCGTCTTAGCTACATCCCATGACGTCTTCAGGGGCCCTGGCCTCTGCTCCGTCATCTCTCATAGCCCCTGGCCTTCCCATCTTTCATTTATTTCTTCCCATCTTCCATTTATTTCTGTCGTGACTTCGCTGGTTCCGGGTGGCCCCGAGGGAGGCAGGCTCCCGCAGGTGGGGCCACTCCACCGCGTGCACCGTTTCCAGCACACACGGTGGCTGCCACACTGCATCTGTCGGATGCACTGCAGAGCAGAATCAACAGCCTGGACTGGAGGGGGTTGCTCGGACACCCGTTTGCACCTGGCCCCCAGTAAAGGCAGCACCCTGCGTTCAGCAGGGGAGCAGAAACAAGGGCCAGTTGAGAAGGGCGCCCTGGCCCCAGCGCTGTCTGCACCTCCACTCTGCGGGCTTTATTTTTAGCTCTTCCTCCTCAGTCCCCCACTGAACCCGTCTTCCTCCTGTTGTTCTGGTGTTTGCACACGCGAGTCTCTGCTTCCTCTGAGCCTTTGCTCAGGAAAGGCAGCCGGCCTGTGAGCCTCTGGGACCTCCGGCTGCCTGGCGCCCCCACTCCTAGCCAGGCCTCGCGTGTCCACTCTGCCCAGGAGCTTCCTGAAGCTTAGGGGCCGCTGGGGTCAGAGGGACGAACACAGGGAGGGAAGCAAATGCGAGTGATGTTTTCCATCCAGCTCAGAAAAATGCTGAATCCGGGGGTGTTCGATGGTCTCCGACTGGACCACCTTGCTGAGCCATTTGGGTACAGCGCAAGCCATTCAAACGCTAACCCACGGTTGCCGTGGGTGTTTTGCAGATGTAATTCAAGTTCATAACCAGTTGCACTGGAGTAAGAGAGACAGATGATCCTGGATTATCTGGGTGAAGCCGATCTAATCACTCGACAGGCCTTTAAGTGAGGCTGAGGGTGTCCCCAAAACAGAGAGGTTCCACTGCATCCAGGGCTCCAGACGCCTGTGAGCCCCTCCTCTGGATTTCAGACTTGCTGGGCTGGTTCCCCAATCACAGGGGCCACTTCCTGGTGGTAGAGCTCTTGAGACAGCTCTGCAGGTACAGACGTGAACATAGGTGGGCGTCCCGTCCTGGCCCGCCTTCTCTGGCTGAGGCCTGGCTCGTGCAGGGGCTGAGGCAGGAGGGACAGAGCCCCGTTTTGGTGCGCTTGTGGCACGAGGCAGCGCGCTGACAGCTTCGCACACACAACCTCGTGTAACCCCCAAGCCACGCTCTGTTTATCACTGACCATACTTTAGGCTGCAAGTAGCAGGAAACTCTGCTCAGAGCGGCTTAAACCACAGGAACACTGGCGCTCCTGCATGAGAAGCCCAAGGGAGAGCAGCTCAGTGATGTTTGCAGGTAACCAATTCTCCATCTTCCGACCCTGTCTGCCTCAGCTTGTCATCTTGGTCTATCAGCAAAGGCCCCTCATGGTCACAGGATGGCTGCCATGGCCTCAGGCATCACTGCCACATCCAGAGACAGAAAAATAACTTCCTCCTTCAACTCCTCTGTTCCCAGAGATTCTCCTGGAAGACATCTTACTTCTCACCGGCAAGGATCACGTCATATGCCTGTTCCTAAACACACCTTTGGCAAAAAGAAGGAATCACCATGATCAGCTTAGACCAATCAGGTCTCCTGTCTGGAGGCACTTGGCCACTTAGTGTCTGACGGAATAACTGAGGTTGTGCCAACGAGGCAGATGGGTGTGCCTGTTTGGTTCGTTGTATTTAGTTTCTATGCAACCGTAACAGATTACCACCAACTTAGGCACTCAAAAACAACATCCATTTATGATCTCACATTCTGCAGGCCAGAAGTCCAGGCAGGCTTGCCTAGTCTCTCTGCCTGGACTCCCACAAGGCCGAAATTAAGGTGCCGCTGACCTGGGACTCAAGAGAAGAATCTGTTTCCAAGCTCACCCAAGGGGTGTTGAATTCAGGTCCTTATGGTTTTACGGCTATAATCCCTGTTCTTTGCTGGCTGTTGGCAGGCGTCGCTCTCCACATACCGCCTCCCGTGGCCCTGCTCATCCTCCAGCCAGCAATGACCCAAGTCCTCACACTTCACGTCTCCCTGACTTCCTCTTCTGCACCAGCCAAGACAGCTTTCTGTTTTTAAACTGTGATGAGGTGGAGATAATACCCAGGCTTAAGATCAGCTGTCCCATATAACGTAACACCATCCCAGGAGCGACACCTCGCTACATTCACAGGTTGCAGGAGTTAGGGTGTGGGGTCTTGGAGGGTCGTTCCTAGAGGACAAGATGTCTCCATGGGAGCAGTATCCCCACCAGAGACATCCTGGACATTCATTCGGAGGGCCTGTTTGTCTCAATGACCAGGTAGGCGGTGTTCCTGGCACTTGATGGGGGTGGGTGGTTTCCAGGGACACAGGCCTTTGGGTAGGTCCCGCACCACCCACCAGGGTTACCTTGTACCCCAAATAGCTTCCAAATGCCCAGCTTGGTGCTCATCCCACGAAAAACATGCTTTTCATTGTAATTGTCTGAGACTACAATCTAACTCTGCTTTACATATAAACACAACTTTTTTTTGTACAATTTTAATACACAGAGTCTTAGAATGCAATGCTGTGTCAATTGAGGAAAGGTTATGTTATGGTTTGTTTGGAATTTTCCAAGGGTTGCTCATCATTTTATAAACACATCACAGATGATAACACTTGTGAAGCTTAACCAGCTGGTACGGAGCTCCTGTGTCCACTTGCATTCGTCACTCCACGTCCCAGGGAGTCTGCATATCTATCTGTCTCTGTGTCCATCTGTCCATCCATCCATCTGAATACCTTTCCCTAGCCCTTATATCGATGCCAAATATAGGGAAAGGGTGTCACGGACATCCGATTGAGTACTACCTTACCTCTCGGAAATTCAAACTAAGCCGTTATTGAATAGGTTTAATCATCTAAAAGTTGTTTATACCTTGACTCTTTACATATTGAAATGTGTACTGTAAAATTCGTTTCTCTCTCCTTTAAATCACAAAGCATCAGTTCAGTTGCTCAGTCATGTCCAGCTCTTTGCGACCCCATGGACTGCTACTGCCAGGCCTCCCTGTCCATCACCAACTCCCGGAGTTTACTCAAACTCATGTCCATCAAGTTGGTGATGCCATCCAACCATCTCATCCTCTGTCATCCCCTTCTCCTCCTGCCTTCAATCTTTCCCAGCATCAGGGTCTTTCCAAATGAGTCAGCTCTTCGCATCAGGCGGCCAAAGGATTGGAGTTTCAGCTTCCCCATCAGTCCTTCCAATGAACACCCAGGACTGATCTCCTTTAGAATGGACTGGTTGGATCTCCTTGAAGTCCAAGGGATTCTCAAGAGTCTTCTCCAACACCACAGTTCAAAACCATCACCCAGAGTTTTTTCAAAGTATATGTAAAGACAGGGTCTATCCCTTATTCAGCTCACTTTGGGATCTTCCAAAATAACCATTATAAAAAGAGGGTGGCAGTTTGTTGAAGGTGGGGTCCTCTGCTGTGAGGGGACAGAATGAGTGGCTGAGGGGCACGGCAAGGGTCTGCCTCCACCAGTGCCCAGATCTCACGATGCTCTGCTCTCCAGGCGTTTGCCAAAGTTCAGACACTCTCCAAGGATCTGTGTCAATTTTTGCCATCTCTGCATCAAACCTGTATTATTCTTCTTTAGTTACTATTTTCCCTTAAATCATCTCACTCTTTTTACTTAATGGATTTGAAGAGATAGCCCCTGGTGGCTTGGGTGGTAAAGAATCTGCCTGCGATGCAGGAGACCCAGTTCAATAACTGGGTCAGGAAGATCCCCTGGAGGAGGAAATGGCAACCCACTCCAGTGTTCTTGCCTGGAGAATCCCAGGGACGGCGGAGCCTGGTGGGCTGCCGTCTATGGGATCGCACCGAGTCAGACACGACTGAAGTGACTTAGCAGCAGCAGCAGACTAAATAATTCAGGTTAAAACCACACACACACACACACACACACACACACACACACACACCTCCTGTTCACCTGAGTCCTGCCTAAGGTCCCCCAGATCACTGAGCAGAAGCAGGACCCCCTGTGTTCAGAAGCGCCGTATTTCATTTCAGGGCCATTGGTGTTTCCTGGCAGATGAACAGGGGATTGAGCTGGGGCCTGAGGGCAGGGGCAGTCTTGGAGGGTCCCACGGTCATGCCAGGGTCCTGGGGCAGGAGACAGATTTGGCAGCTCTGTAGAACCCAGGGAGGGTCCATCCACTGGAGGCCTGGAGCCGGGAGCTGCCAGGACCGGAGGGAGAACTCAGGAACATCTGGCCCTTGTCAGGCCGTGTCGGAGGCCGGGCCCAGGGCCAGAGCTGGCCGCCGCCTCCAGCAGGAGGAAGATGTCTGGGGGGGCTCCGGGTGGTGCGCAGATGTGTGCAGCTGGAGGGGACACTCCGGCAGGACGAGGACTGGGGTCTGCTGGGTGTGAGGGCATGAGGGGACAGCGGGCAGCGAGGGCCTGCCACCCCCCACAAGGGCCTGCTCAGGAGGCGTTCGGCGACTCCTATGGGGTGACCGGCCTCCCTGCAGAAGCGCCCCCAGCCCCTCTGTGTCTCCCCGGGGAGAGCGGCCCGCGTGGGCAGGGGGCATCGCCTGCCAGGGAGGGCCTCCACCAGCCTTTTCAGCCCTGTTGGCTCAGGCCCGGGCTGGATCTGGTGCGTCTCCAGCTGTCCTTAGCAGCGCCAACCTCTCTTTTCAACAAAGAAGCAACGGCCTGGCTCAGAGGCAGACGGAAAACAAGACGGAGCTGCGCAGGCGGCTCTGCGGTCACTCCCTGTGTTTTCCCAGTTACCTCCTGTCTTTGCAAGAGACGCCGGCTTTTCGCTCTGGGTGATAACGTTTCCCGTGAATGGAAATCTGCCTTAGTCAACAGTTCAGCCAGGGACCCCAAGTGCCTTTGGTTAGGGGAGGTTCTGCTCACTCTCTCGCCTGGAGGGTCCAATCCTCCGAGGGCTGGGCAGGGGCTCAGCCGCATCCGCAGGCCTGAGACGGCCCCAGGGTCTGAACGCTGATGCCCTTCTCACTGTCTTTCTGGAACAATCCAAGAGCAGAAGGATGGGAGGAGCTGGAATCCTGTCGGGCGCGGGGCCTGTGCCCCCCTGACCCGCTCTTCCTCTCATCGCCTGACCTGCCGCGAACAGTGTCATTCATCCATGCCCTCATTCATTCATTCATTCATCCGGCAAACCTCAGCTGGCTGCTCCGTCCTGTGCTGGGCCCCTCCAGCGAACACCAACAGTTGCTGAAGACCACGGGAGCCCAGGGCGTCCAGGCGGGGAGGCGAGACGAGAGAGGGGGCAGTGGAGACCAGCCTGGTGGGCTGCACCCAGCGGGCTAAGGGAGCCGCGGGGTCTCCGCAAGCTCCTCCTGCTCTGCACCTCTTGCTCATCTGTGAAATGGCAGGAATGAGCGTAAGTCTTTCTTAGGGCTACTCAGAAGAGTAGATGCTGCTGCTGCTGCTAAGTCGCTTCAGCAGTGTCCGACTCTGTGTGACCCCATAGACAGCAGCCCACCAGGCTCCCCCGTCCCTGGGATTCTCCAGGCAAGAACGCTGGAGTGGGTTGCCATGTCCTTCCCCAGTGCATAAAAGTGAAAAGTGAAAGTGAAGTCCCTCAGTCGTGTCCGACTCTTAGCGACCCCATGGACTGCAGCCTACCAGGCTCCTCCGTCCATGGGATTTTCCAGGCAAGAGTACTGGAGTGGGGTGCCACTGCCTTCTCCAGAAGAGTAGATGAGTTTTTCCATTAAAACATGCAGAGAATACTCACTGCAGTCTATACAACAGGTAAACAGTGAGGACAGGCTGTACACACCAGGGAACTACACTCATAGCCTGTGATGACCTATGATGGAAAAGAAGCTGAGAAAGAACGCGCGCGTGTGTGTGTACACACACATATTCCTCTCCAGGCTTTTCATATTCCTTTCCATTTACACACACACACACACCTGAGTCACTTTGCTATACATCTGAAACTAGCATAATACTGTACATTCACTACACTTCAATTTAAAGTTAAATGTGCATGTCGAAGGGGGAAGAACAGAGCAGGATCCGGTACCCAGTAAGGTGTTGGCAATGCTTATCAAGGATCCAGAGGGCAACCGACCAGAGGGTCAGTGAGTCTGGCCGTGCGTGCCTCGAGGTCACCACCAGCAGCGAGCCGGAGACCAGCCTGGACCTTGGAGGCCCCCCAGTGGATGCTGTGTTAAGGATACTGGCATCCCTTCTCTCGGCTGTAGGAGCCGCTGAACCATTTTGAGGGAGAGAGGGACTGGGTCGGAGCTGTCTTCCAGAAAATGGCCAGGACAGCAAGTGCTGACAGCCTGGGCGTCGGGGGAGAAGCAGACACCCTTCACAGGTCGCAGGTCCCCTCTCTGTGACCTTGGGGCTGGCACCTTCCAGGAAGCCGGAGGTGCAGGTCAGGGGGGCCACAGGTGACCTCTGCCTGCCCCCCAGGTCCGCTCCCCGGACCAGCCCCACGCATCTCGTTCTTATGGGAAGCCCTCGTTAAACCACGGGCCCCGTGGTCCAGTCCCGGGGCCAAGAACTGTCAAGTTTCTAGGCCCAGAATATCCCAGCAAGCTTTCACAAGCTACTGCAGGGAGGGTTTGCAGCCAGTCCATCGAGGGATGCTACACAGACAGGCGCGTCCTCTTAACCCGTCGAGGTGGGAAAGTCAGCAATGCCATTTGCGTCAGCCGGGCACACGCATGGGCTTCCCTGGTGGCTCGGCGGGAAAGAACGCGCCTGCCGATGCAGGAGACGAAGCTCAATCCCTGGGTCAGGAAGATCCCCTGGAGGAGGAAACGGCAACCCACTCCAGTATTCTTGCTGGAGAATCCCATGGACAGAGGAGCCTGGCGGGCTACAGTCCACAGCCTTAGTGTGACCACCCCCTCCCCTGGGCTGGCCTCTCCATATGACCTCCAGGTGGCCAAAGCCAATGGCCACTGCTTGGGGGGCCAAGATGGCGCCCTTCCCTGGGGTGGTGGGGGAACGGGAGGAGCAGATGCAGGAAGACACGGAGGCCTTGGGGATTGCACAGGGCTTCCAGGAGGAGGTGACCAGGCAGCAGCCACAGGGGGGAGGGGCTCATGAGGAAACAGGATCTGAGGGGCCAGGGCTGCAGGCAGGTTTGGAAGCCAGGGTGCTGGCTGACCCCTCGCAGAGCGAGTGTGCACGAGGAAGAGAGAAGAGGTCCTCGGGTTTAGGGTCAGGACGTGGAGGATGAGTGAACGAAAGGGCGCTGGGGAGGACAGGAGCCTCCCGGAAGCCGAGGGCTGGAGGTGTCCAGCCAGGGAGCGGGGTGGCTGACAGGACGTGCGTGGAGCAGGCAGAGAACGAGCTTGGAGGCTCGCTGCTCTGTTCCAAGGTGACGATGGCTCGGCTCGCCCGTGTGACACACGAAGCGGCCTGCGGCTGCAGACGGACCCCACGGAGAGGGGCCAGCCATGCAGGCCGGGAGGGCCAGCTGCTGGACAAGAGGGACACCCCACGTTTCTCCGCAGCCGCGTCTTGCCTCTTGGAAAACTGCAGAGCGTGTCCTGGTCTGTGGTGCTCTCTCTCCCAGCTCTGTCCCTTCTGCTTCCCCTTCCTGACTCTGCTGCATGTGACCTGCAGCCCCCTAACCAGGGTGGCAGCTGGGCTGGGCCACTCCATGTGACCTGCGGCCCCCTAACCAGGGTGGCAGCTGGGCCAGGCCGCTCCAAGCTCGCTGCGCAAGCGTCCCCTGCGCCTGGCGGGGCTGGAGCGTAAACCCAGTTCCTATACTTCTGAGCCGTGTGGCCTGGGCCAGCCACTCTGGGAAATGGGGGTCAGGACGGTCCCTGCCTCCATCCAGGCAGGGTGGTGGGAGGACATGTTCACAGCCCCGGAGCAGCGCCTGGCACCTCGCAGGGATGCTGAGAGATTAGATGCGGTGTTGATGCAGGAAGTCGCCCTTGGAACCAGCTTCAAAGACTGCGGTGTCTGAGGGGATGTGGGGAACGTGGGCCAGCCTCTGCTAGGAAACTGTTCATAAGGGCTGTCCCCACCAGCTCATTTTGCTTGTTGAAGCCCTTAAATAATTTAGGGAAAACAGAGGTTTCTCACAGTGGGAGACTTAGATACTGTCCACTGTTGTTGCTGCTGTTTAGTCGCTCAGTCGTTGTCCCACTCTGCGACCCCCTGGACTGCAGCCTGCCAGGCTCCTCTGTCCATGGGATTCTCCAGGCAAGAACACTGGAGTGGGTTGCCATGCCCTCCTACAGGGGATCTTCCCAACCCAGGGATCGAACCTGTGTCTCCTGCATGGCAGGTGGATTCTTTACCTCTGAGCCACCAGGGAAGCCCATTCCAACGCTATTCAAAATTCTACATATTGAAGCCCCTTACTGTTTACGCACCTTCTCTGCCAGGAAGCTCACCACCTCCCAAGGAAGCCTATTCCGTTCTTGGTCAGCAGTCTTTGTGAGAAAGTGATCCTGTGTCTTCTCTTCTGGCTGTGATCTGCACCTCTGGAGTTGAGAGGGACTGTCCCCTCCCCAGTTAGACCTCAAATGATATGCCCTAAGCTCCAGTTTCTCTCTGAACCAAGAATCTGCATCCAGGGGATCTCACACTGATTGCCACTGAGCACCTCCCCAGCCTTGGCTTGTCCTGGGGGCGCTGAGTGCAGGGTGTCATCAGAGTTAGCGGCTCATTAAACACAGAGTCCCCCCAGTGGCTTCCTGCCCCTCTGCCCACTGGCACAGGGCGAGAACCCAATGGGAGCTGGGAGGACCTCGGAGGGGTCGGCTCCAGGGATCCACCTGCAAAGGGGCCCCAAGTCCCACTGCCAGTCCCTCTGGCAGCGCTGGGGTGGGAACCCAGGACCCCCACCCTCTGGACACAGAGGCTCCTCAGAGGGTTTTGCCTCTAGTCCCATTGGCTAAAATCGCGTCACAAGCCTATGTCTTAGCTGCAAGGGAAGCTGGGTGACTGTCCTCCGTGGAAAGCTTGACTCTGCCGTGCTGGCCATCAGGTAGCGGGCTGGTGGGGTCGGCTGCAGAGACCACCACGGGCTTT